>NC_080797.1:8922500-9175000 GCF_028018385.1 Neofelis nebulosa
CTGTTTCCGATTCTGTGTCTCCTTCTCTCTCTGCCCCTCCCCCGTTCATGTTCTGTCTCTCTCTGTCCCAAAAATAAATAAAAAACGTTGAAAAAAAAATTTAAAAAAAAAAAAAAATATTCGATGATTATTTCAATAGCTATGTCTTGAGGCCTTTGGCCCCCAAACCACAAAATTATCTATTTGTAGAATTGTGGTCAAATCAAAATGCACTCGTTCCACATGTGGTGAAACAGCTGCCCACTGCCAGTGGTGGTGGCCCACACAACCCTACCTTCCTGACTTTTTCCCAATTCTTCCCTCCCTCAGTGCCCAAACACCTTGTACTGGCCAAGCCTAGAAGCATGACGGTGAAAAAGAAACCTTAATAATCAGTCACATCTCTTCACCTCCGTTTGAAAGCTAAACGCTGTTTTTCGGAAGAGCAAATTCAGAGCAACTCGAGCCCTTCGGGTCCCCGTGGCTACTTTCAATTCTAAACTCTTCTCCAGTCAAATCTAGAAATAATCTTGTCATCTTTCCTTCAGCAAGAAGCTTCAGGCAGGCACTGGACCCCTCTTACTTGGATTTTCTTAATTCTCGACAATAAAAGCTAGCGACTCCCTTGGTCCTTCAACCGAGGAATTCCAAGAGTAGAATTACCACATATGTTTGTGGTATCTGGAATCTGGAATCTGATGCATAAAGCTTATTCCAGAATAAGTCAAGCTCCCTAATGTTTGCCCAGCACCTATTATGTTGAGGTCCTGAGGCATCTAAACCCATGTTTGTCAAACCATGAGTCATCTACTCTGAGTGGTGATTTTTGAAATGCTGAGGTTCATAACCCAGAGGAGACGTACGGATGAAGAAATTCAATACAGTTTACAAAAGTTTCCAGTGCTATATTTTTAAATTAGGGATGGGACGTAATTTAAAAATCTGGAATCTGATGCATAAAGCTCAGTTATTTAATGTTCACAGATGTAGAGCTCCTCGTGGGTGGCAGTAAGTTTCACATGGAGACACAATATTCTACATGATACACAATGTTCTATACAGTCACACAACAGCTCCAGTCAGCCATCTCAAAAGTCATTCAGGAGGACCAACCAAAAGACGACAGCACGGCAACATCTTCTATTTCGAATCATTATTGGTCAAAGAAACTGAGAGTGTCATGGCCTAAGCGATATTTAAAAATTCAAAATAGACTTTCGCCTCCAACCATGATAGAGTAATAAAGACTAGACTTAGGCTCTTACATCTAAAAAACTAGACCAGGGGCGCCTGGGTGGCGCAGTCGGTTAAGCGTCCGACTTCAGCCAGGTCACGATCTCGCGGTCCGTGGGTTCGAGCCCCGCGTCAGGCTCTGGGCCGATGGCTCGGAGCCTGGAGCCTGTTTCCGATTCTGTGTCTTCCTCTCTCTCTGCCCCTCCCCCGTTCATGCTCTGTCTCTCTCTGTCCCAAAAATAAATAAAAAATGTTGAAAAAAAAAAAAAAATTAAAAAAAAATAAATAAATAAATAAATAAAAATAAAAAACTAGACCAAATATATGAAACACCTGTTTTCAGACACTGGACAATAAGCAGCACGAGACTCTGATTCCTGAGAGAAGAGAAACAAATAAGGCAAGCCTTCTGCTCGTCCTGGCATTCTGCCTGGAGGCAACTTCCAGATTATGGGAAAAACAGATGAAAACAGATCAGAGCCTGTCAACACGTGTGAGTCGAGGAGGAGATCAGAACTTTGAGAAGCTGACACAGCTGGAAGGTGTGAAGCAGGATTCCAGAATAAGTCAAGCTCCCTAAGTCTATGTAGGCATCCGCTTGAGTTTTTGCTGAGCACCAGGCTGTACCTACATCAAGGGACGCTCCACCAACTTTGGCAAAGAAGGATGCCAGGGTTGTTACTGAACAATTTCTAGAGATCACAGAGGGTGGAGAGACATTTTGAACTCAGACCAATCAGCGTGGAGAGTTGTTGATGATAATCCAGAGCATTCCATGGAGACCCAGAGGAGTCACACGTTAGAGATGAGGCTGACCCATCTCTGGAATGAAAGTACTGAAGAGTCATTCTAGCAAAGCTTAAAAAGAGGCCTCAAAGGGATCAAATTAATCTGCAAGTAATTTGATGGCCTGATGACATCAAGACATTCATGTATGTAACCTAACAATGTCCAGCATTGAATCAAAATTACCAAACATGCCAAGTAGCAGAAAAATGTGACATACGATTAGGAAAAAAAAAGAAAATCAGTCAACAGGAAAGATGTGGTAGAACAAGGAAACAACAGGGAAGTAGTTAAAGGAAAACAAGAACGTAATGAAGAGAGACGTGGAGGATTTTTAAAAGAACCAAATGTAACTTTCGGAATAAAACATAAAATATCTTCTTCTACAGTACATACTTGAACAATTCCACTAGATGGGATTAACAGCAAATTAGACATAGTCTAGTTAGTGAGTTCAAATCTAATCAAACCAAAGTACAGGCTTTTTTAACTTAAAAGAGAGAGAGACAGAGAGAGAATCTTCGGGAACCTAGGCATATCATCAAGTGTTAGACTAAACCATGTACTTGGGAATGTCATAGAGAAAGGGGAGACAGAAAAAATATTTGAAGAAATAATGGCGGTATATTTTCCAAATTGGATGAAAACTATAAATTCCCAGGTCCAAGAAGCTCTAAACACTCCAAGACGGTAAACACACCCTATACACATGCACACAGATGCACACACAACACCATCATCATCGCCACACCCACCCTCACCTCAAAGATCATCATAATCAAATTGCTGAAAATCAACGATAAAGAGAAAACCTTGAATCAGAGCAAAAAGACACACCACAAAGACATGGACAAAGGTAAGAATTAGTGCAGAATTCTTGTCAAAAACTATGCAAGCCAGAAGACGATCGAACAACATCTTTAAGTGGCTGGGAGAAAGTGTAGGCCTACAACTGTATATCCAGTGGAAGCATCCTTCAAAGATGAAGGAAGGCGGGGTAAAATTTTTTCATGAAAACAAAAGCCAAGGGCATTGATCATCAGCAGAACGGCACTGAAAGAACTGTTAAAAGAAATTCCTCAGGCAAAAGGAAATGATACCAGATAGAGACTTGGATCTACACAAAGAAATTAAGTATCGGAAATGGTAAGTATGTGTGCCGATATAAAAGATATCCTTTCGTAACTTTTAAATTTCTTTAAAAGACGGTTGTGTAAAGTGAAATAACAAAAAATTACTGTGGGGTTTGTAGCAAAAATAGAAGTAAATTATATGGTCATAATAGCACACATGATGGAGAGCTGAAATGGAAATGTCTTACTGCAAGGGTCATAGCTAAAATGGAATAATGTTATTTAAACATGTACTTCAATAAGTTTAAGATACAGATTGTAAAATTTAGAGCATCAGTTCCCAAGATATGACCCAAGAACCCACAGACTTGCTTGAAACTTTCTCAGGGATGACAAGGTCAAAATTGTTTTCATAGTAAATACTCAGGTGCTGTTTTCTTTTCTCACTCTCATTCTCTCACAAGATTTACAATGGAGTTTTCCAGAAGTGATGTGATATGTGATATCACAACAGACTGAATACAGTAGACAGGAGAACCCAGCTTCTAAGACAGAGATCAAAGAACTTTGCCAAAAATGTAAAACAATGCTACTCTTCTCACCAGATGATCTTTGTTCCAGAAACATAGCTTTTTAATAAAACATATTATTTACGTTACTCTATAATGAGTTGTATACTTATTTTTTTTAAATAATATTTTTAACTTTTCAATTTAATTTCTAATATAGTAAATATAAGTAGGTGCGATCCACATAAACTAAAGCTCTTTGAGGTCCTCACCATAAGGTTATTTGAGTATAAAGGGGTCCTGACCTGGAACACTCTCTAAGAAAGAAATAGAACAGAGTTAAAACTAATCAGCTAATAGGATAGGGGGGAAATGGAAGACTTAAAAAGATGCATAATTAATCCAAGAGAAAAGAGACAAAAATAAGACAAAGAGAAAACAAATAGCAAGATGGTAAGCAAAAAACCCCACCACACTGATAATTATACTCACAATAAATAGTTTAAACAATCAAATTAAAAGGCACAGATTCTTAAGCTGGTTTTTATCAAGCAATATTGAACTATATGCTTTCTCAAAAAAAACCACTTTAAATATAAAACACAGATAAGTTAAAAATAAAAGTATAGAAAAAGATGCAATGTAAACACAAATCAAAAGAATTCTGAAGTGGCTATGTTAATAACAAACCAAGCAGACTTCAGAACAGTAGATATTATCACAAATAAAGAGAGAAATAAGGAGACAAGGATTAATCAAAGAGATGTAACGATCTTCAATGTCTATGTAACCATCAATAAAATTTTAAACACATAAAGCAAAAACTGGCAGAACTAAAATGAGAAATAGATCCACAGCTATGGTCAGATATTTCAACACTCAACTGTTAGTAATTGTTAAAAAAAAAAAAATAGAAAATTGGTTGATAAATAAGTTATTTGGACCGTATGACTAACTGGACATAATTTGCCTCTATAGAACACACCATTCAAAGCAGCAGATTCTTTGTATCTATATGAGATGATAGATATTAGCCAAATATTGTGGTAATCATTTCACAACACATGTAAGTTAAGACATTATGCTGTATACCTTAAACTTATATAGTGCTATATTTATTTCAATTTGGCTCAATAAAACTGAAAGAAAAAATATCTTTAAACAGCAGATTACATACTATTTCCAACTGCACAGAATATTCACCAAGGTAGACCATATACTGACCATTGAACAAGTTCTCAATAAACATAAAATACTGAGATGATACAGAACATGTTCTCTGACCATATCAAACTAAATTAGAAATCCATAATAGAAAGATATTTGGAAATTTCTCAAATCGTAGGAAATTAACACACTTCTACTTATCCTCTAGGTCACTGAAGAAATCACATGGGGAACTAGAAAATATTTTGAACTGAATGAGAATAAAAACAGAGCACGTCAAAATTGTGAGATTCAGCTTAAACAGTGTTTAGTGATTTTTCAGTGATTATTCTAGAAAATAAGAATTAGCTCAAATCAGTGCTCTCCACTTTATTCTTAACAGTGGGGTGGGGAGGATGGAAGCAAAGTAAAGCCAAAGTAGAAGGAAAGAAATAATAAGAAGAGAACAATCAATGAACTAGAAACCAGACAAACAGAAAAACAAAAGCAGTGAAATTCTAACAATAAAATGGATAAACCTCTCACCAGACTGATCAGGATAAAAAGGGATGAAAAATTACCAACATCAAGAATGAAAAAGAGGTATTGGCATACACCCTGCCCACATTAGACCATTAATAAAGCAATGTTACTAACAACTTTATGCCAAGGAATTTGGCAACAGAGATGAAATGGACAAAATTCTTTAAACATACAAACAACCAAAAGGGACTAAAGAGGAAACTGACCACCTGAATAGCCCTCTGGTAGTGAAAGGAACTCCATCTATAGTTTAAAATCTTTCCTCAAAGGAAACCTCATACCTAGATGGATTTGTTGATGAATTCTACCAAACTTTTAAGGAGGGAATAATACCTCAGTTTTTTAAAAGCCTATAGCTTACTTTGATGATGTGCCTTTGACAACATTTAAATCTCTAAATTCTAACTCAGGCACATCTTAACAGGGCTCGTGCAGCACATACTAAGATAATCAGCTATGTCTCCTATTTGCAAGTAAACCGAGCAAATTCTTTGGAAAAATGACCGAAAATAGCTGTGGAAAAATTCAGACCCTAAATTATGCGATTGTTGTGTTTTTTTTTTTATTATACTTTTAGGCATGACCGAAAAACATTTTAAGAAATGAAGTCAAAGACAGTGTTTGACTACATTTATTTAATGTGGAGGCAATAGTTATTTACCTACTGGGGAAAAAAATGCTATAATTGTCTTCTATAAATATTAACATGCCAAAAATACAATCAATCACACAAAGATTGTCAAGTACTGGGAGGCTCCACTGACAATCCAAAAGATGACCTTCGGTTGGGTAAACATATTTTATTAGCATATTTAGGGAAGACTTTAAACTCATAAATATTTTAAGGTATAAAAACCTGTATATGACAAGTAGATATGACAAGTAGAGTGGGAGTACATGACTTGCTTCACACTCTGCCTCAGATCAGTGACCAAGATAGGCTTGAAATAATCACATACAGTCCCCCTTAGCCCCCTTGGTCATAGCCATCTCATGACTGCCAGTTTCAAACTGGAACAGAAAGAAAACACTGCCCCCAATACATTAATGGGCAGCAGAATTTTAAAAAAAAAATGTATCAGATTTCAGCATTAAAGCAGTTTCTTTTTAAGCAGATGTTAAAGAAGGCAGGAAAAGCGAAATAATCTCTTTCTTCCAAAAAAAAAAAAAAAATGTTGAATAAGGCACTCCCGTCACCGAGAGTGGAAATATACGTGAGGATACACTGGAGAGCTATGGGGCAGTCTCTAGTAAAGTTGAAAAAGCGCTTTCCCCTGGGGCCTGGGTGGCTCAGCCAGTTAAAGGGTCCAACTCTTGATTTCGGCTCAGGTCATGATCTCACAGTTGGTGAGTTCAAGCCGCATATCAGGCTCTGCACTGTGGAGCCTGCTTGGGATTGTGTCTCCCTCTCTCTCTCTCTGCCCTTCCCCCACTCACTCCCTGTCTCTCTCTCTCTCTCAACATAAATAAAAATATACTTTAAGAAAAAGAAAAAAGAAAAGAAAAGGCACCTTCCCTATGATTCAGCAATTCAACTTTTTGATATATACCTAGAGAAAGTTGAGTGTGTACACAATTAGAATGTACAAGAATATGTTTCTAACAATTTTTATTTTTATTTATTTTTTAATTTTTTTTTAATTTTTATTTTTGAGACAGAGAGAGACAGAGCATGAACAGGGGAGGGGCAGAGAGAGAGGGAGACACAGAATCTGAAACAAGCTTCAGGCTCTGAGCTGTCAGCACAGAGCCCGACGCAGGGCTCGAACTCACGGACCGCGAGATCACGACCTGAGCCGAAGTCGGACGCTTAACCGACCAAGCCACCCAGGCGCCCCTTTCTAACAATTTTTAAAAGCAAACGGTCGAAAAGTCTATCAACAGGAGTATGCACACATCATCAGTAGGAAGTTCATAAAGCATTATCACAGGGCAGTTAAAATGCATGACCTAGAGCATGTATAGCATGACACCATTATATAAACTTGAAAAATAACACCATACGTTCATTTTTGGACAAATACATAAGTAGTAAAGGTATAAAAATACACAGAGTATAAGTAAACACTAAATTCTGGTAGGTACGTCTGCTGGGACGACCCCTCCAGGGTCCCCTTCCCCAGTGAGGCCCCAACGTCTGACCTCAGCATTTGGGAGCCGTGGAAACCAGACAGGAAAGGAAAAGAGGGGACGCGATTCCCAAGGGGGTACATAGGAGGGAGGCCTCATGATGGATGCATGGATGCTTGAATGCTCTACTTACCGCGGAAAACATTTCATTTTAAAAAGAAAAGAGTTGGGGCGCCTGAGTGGCTCGGTCGGTTAAGAGTCTGACTCTTGCTTTTGGCTCAGGTCATGATTTCACCGTTCTTGGGATCGAGCCCCACATCGGGCTCTGCAGTGACAGCACAGAGCCTGCTTGGGATTCTCTCTCTCTCTCTCTCTCTCTCTCTCTCTCTCTCTCTCTGCCCCTCCCCTGCTCATGCTCTCTCTCTCTCTCAAAATAAACATTTAAACATAAATAAATAAAAAGAAAAAGGAAACAGCAGAATATTTTTATCAGAAACCCCAAAACACTTTGCCTAGTAGTGAAACAATTTGCTTGCCTTTTTTCACAGTGACCAGACAACTAATTTTAACCCATTTCTAAAATGCTTACCTGCATCATTATAAGCATCCAGGGGGGAAACATAAAGGGACTTGGTCTAAACGGTCAAAATACAAGAGCTTCATGGTCAGAGCAGGAACACAAATGGCCACAGGCCGCGGGAGAACACCTGCCTCGATGGGAACCTCAGGAACCCTCTCTGAGCGGCCAGGTGTTTGTAGGGCCCTCCCCTTGGTGGCACTTAGAAACCCAGCTAATGAAGCAGGACACAGCGCGACAGTGGAACCGCACAGCACTGAGAAATCACACGAGGGAGCACGGGGCGGGGGGGGGGGGGGGGAGAGGGGGGTCGGACGCCCCTTTGCTGGTTCCGTATTTAGAAATAACTCCTCAATCCTTGCAGAGCATGGGAAATGTAAGTTGCAAAGGCACCGGGTAGGGGTTGGGTAGTGGGTACCAGTGGGTTTGGACGGTTTCTATTTTGAGGGGTGGGAGCAGGGAGGTGCAGGTGGGGGAGAGGAATTCCAGGGTTTCCACTTCACCCCCAATTCTGAGGTCAGACGTTGGGGCCTCACTGGGGAAGGGGACCCTGGAGGGGTCGTCCCAGCGGCACGCAGGAGCCGGTGAGACCACTCACCTGTCGGCGCGCAGTCCTGCCTTTGAGGGCTGGGACCCCTACCGGTCCGGCCCTGGCCCCGCCTTGCCCACCTGTGACGTCAGCGCCCGCGGACCACTCAACGGCCGCCCCTGCCGGCTCTCCGGGAGCTGATTGGCCCGTAGGAGGAGGGGCGGGTGGCGGGCGCGGGAGGAACCCTGTGGCTGGCGGTTGCCATGGACGCTCTCGCGCCTAGTAACCACGGCTCCCTGGGAGACCTGCTGGGTCCCGGGGGTGACCGGGTGAAGCGCCACTCAACGGAGAGGCCAAGGTGATTCCCCCGACTTTCCTGCGGCACCTGAATCGGAACTCTTCAGCTGCAGGGGACTTGTGGCCCGTTCTACGTGCAGGATACGGGCAGGACTCCACATTCGCACCTGTCCTCTGTCTAGCAGAGCCTTCTCCCTTGGTGGCATTATCTAGTGATCCTCCCCTCCTTCCTCACTCTAAGGAAAAGATTTGGGCTCTCTCTCTCTCTCTCTCTCCCTCTCGCAAATATTTCCGTAAACAGTAGCCTGCCCTATTTCGCCCAGGCACTGGGTCCACCTGTCTTCCATATATCACTATTCACCCGTGCAACTTCCTTCCAACCATGCGGTAGGAATTTACGTTTTACACACACACAAAAACTTCAGGCCTGGAGAAGTTATCTCACATAGGCAAGGCCCCCCAAACAGTAAGTGGCAGAAGTCCCACTAAAACTCAGATCTGTCAGACTTCAAGGAGCTCTTTTCTACAAGGCAACCGTCTTAATGGGTGAACAGTGAGGCCAGGGAGTTACTGTTAACGCTAAAGGAAAAAAAAAAAAAAAAGCCCCCGGTTAAACATTCTTGGTTGGTCTGGGAATCCCCGCGTGACATCCCACCAAAGGGTGACACCAGGGGACTTGCTGCCAGGGTAAGGCATCATCAGGCTGGCCCTCGGCAGACCTTAGTGAGGTGACTAAAGGTTAGGGACCTCAGCTCTGCCCCTTCAGAGACGTGAGTCTGTCTGTTTTCCAGGTTGATTAGAGGCCAACTCACGTGAACTGAACTAGAAAATCTGTTCCTCCGCCAGTGTCTCCACTAAAGCAACACAGCAGGTCTGACCATGGATACAAACCCAGAATATTATCCCCGAGTAGGAAAACCACAGACGGCATCCAATGATCAAAAGCTGCTCATCAGCCCAGCCACAGAACTAGACAGGACGAGTCTGGGCCCCCAGACCCCACCAGGGCAC
Source organism: Neofelis nebulosa (assembly GCF_028018385.1). Taxonomy (NCBI): domain Eukaryota; kingdom Metazoa; phylum Chordata; class Mammalia; order Carnivora; family Felidae; genus Neofelis; species Neofelis nebulosa. Next base: position 8,932,254 of record NC_080797.1, read on the forward strand.
CAGGGCTCCCCCAACCCTCTCCCGTCCTCCTATGTTCCTTACCAGGGACTCTTTCTATTTCTTGCCTAACACACATTTTACCCCGAGCTACCTTTTTTTGAAACTACCTTGTCTCACGAATAGTGTGCATTTTGTATTAATTCTCAGAATTCTGGCCTGCAGGCCATAGACTCGGTAGATACTACATTGACCTTCAACTCATCAACACACCCCTGTGAGGAAGCTACTGCAGCCCAGCACACATCAGTACCTGCTGAAGACCTGGGGAGTCGCTTTCTGTAACAACAGGTAAGGCAGGCACGGGGGCGAAGGTCCCCTGTTCGGAGGCTTTAAAGCCATCTTTTATAGGATAACACCTTTAATAAGGCAGTCTGAATAACTTTGACACCATCTAGAAGGGAGGGCGAGTGGCCCACAGATCAGGATTCGATGGCTGGTCCAAGAGAGCTTAAACACAACCTCCTCAAGGTTCTGGGATCAGAGTCTTTGCAGAAGATGCTTGCTTGTCAGCACAAAGGCCAACGGAACCACAAGAGAACGGGCTTAGAAAGCTAGTGCCGGGCCACGGCTGCTTTGTGAGATCCTTTCAAAGTCGAAGATCACAAGGGGGGGTCGCGGACAAGCTTCTGTTCATCCTGAAGGGCAGAGCAGGAGACGGGGTGGGAAGCTTGTCAAACATGAGCAGGAGTGAGAAAGTAAGCAGGGACCCCCATCACAGACCGCCACTTCCGTCCCCAGAGGGGCAGCCCTGGGAGGCTGGGATGGAATCTGAGGGCTCCTTTCCTCAGCCCTTTAGCACGGAAAAAAGAAAAGTCTTACTGCATGAGATGGGTGTTTCCCAAAGTGTGTTCCCGGACCATTAAAGAGGCGATTGGTCAACTCAGAACGCTTGTTATCATCTCCAAGAACACTAACTGTTCCACGGAACACAGTTTGGGCAACACTGGCTTAACATTAAATGTGTCCCCAAAATACGCTTCGGTGAGAGAAAGAAAAATCCATGTGCATGTCTAGCTAATTGCAGACCTTCTCCAAAGCAGTTGAAAACTACCTGGTTTATCTGTGTATTCAGTGAAAGGTTCTAAGTCAGTTGAGGCTTGAAGGCAGTTCCCCATCTGAACTGGGGGTGGGGGGGGTGGGGGGGGGGGAGGAGAAGCCAAAGGGTGGCACATGGAAAAAAAGATGGAAGAAGGACCCACAGAGAGGGAGAGAGAGAGTAAGGAAGTGAAAGAGGTGTATAGGGGTGGGAGTGTGTGGGAGTGTGTTCCTAATTTTATTTAGGAAAATTAAACAGACAAATATATGATTCCACTCATTTGTGGAATTTAAGAAACAAAACAGATGAACGTAGGGGAAGGGAAGGAAAAATCAAAACACAGAAGGAGGCAAACCGGAAGAGACTCTTAAGTACGGAGAACAAACTGAGGGCCGCTGGAGGGGTGTTGGGTGGGGGAGGGGCTAAATGGGGGATGGGCATTAGGCGGGCACCTGTTGGGATGAGCACTGGGTGTTACATGTGAGTGATGAATCCCTGGGTTCTACTCCTGAAACCCATCCTACACGGTATGTTAACTAACCTGAATTTTTTTTTTTAATTTTTTAACATTTATTTATTTTTGAGACAGAGAGAGACAGAGCATGAACGGGGGAGGGGCAGAGAGAGAAGGATTCACAGAATCGGAAGCAGGCTCCAGGCTCCGGGCCATCAGCCCAGAGCCTGACGCGGGGCTCGAACTCACGGACCGCGAGATCGTGACCTGAGCTGAAGTCGGACGCTCAACCGACTGAGCCACCCAGGCGCCCCTACTAACCTGAATTTAAATGTTAAAAACGTAAAAACAAAAAAACATTTGCACTCAGGAAAATAAAAGAGAGTATGTTACCTTTATATCCGGCTGTCTCTTTAACCCGCCCGCTCTTTCTAAATTCTTTTCATTCCGTTAGTCCATCTAATGGCTATTTAGTGGGGAAATCGGAAGTAACGCGTTGTAAAAAACGTGAGAGCCGAAGTCCTAGGATAACGTAAGTCCTGAAGTGCGGTCTAAAATTACAGAGTAGTGTAAATCTTGACCTGCGTCCCCCCGCCATTCGTTCTCAGGAAGGACGGAGACACAGATTTGCAACATTTTTTTCAAACTCGCACCGCCCCTATCAACGGCTTGCCTTTATTTTCCTTGAGCGCTGGGCTGACTATGGGTGCTTGTGGAAGGTGCACCGTCAACCTGTGAACTGGAGAGGAGATCCACGTTGACTCGAGGGCGCAGAACACAGCACTCACACTTACAGAAAAGGGCTTCACAAGGCACTGGTTGGGCCATGTGAGTGTGGGACGCATTCGTTGAGAATTTTATCGTTTACAACCGCAGTAAGGCGATATCAGCTGCCGCTGTTGTGTTTTGCTTACGTTACTAAGCTATTTGTAGGTAGGGGTGTGTATCATCTAAGCTTTTTCAACCGAATAGACTTTGTCATAGCCTGGAATTTGCAGGGCACGCCCTGTGGGGAGTGGAATACCTGCGGAGAGCCGAAGACACATAGACCCTACCAAGTTTAAACACCATCTTCTACTCCCTTGTGTAGCAGGTGACGAGCTGTGATTCTAGAAGCTACGTGCCTCACCGAGGCACCGAGGTCCCATTTTGGGGTGGCCTCCTGATCCAGTGGGACAGGCTCCCACAGGGCTCTCTTTCCTTGTGTTTCCATCAGAGTCATTGTCGCCTTGTCACATGCTTTTACGTATCGTCTCTCCCGTGAGACTGTGAGCCCTTTGGGGACAGGGCTGATGTTCTTCCAGCCGTGGTCCCCAGAACCATTTTTGACGTCACTCTTGTCGTTGAGTGAAGTTCCAACACACATCCCCGTGCTTGTCTTACCTGTTCACATAAATGAAGATGCCGACCAACATTCAGGTTGGAGCTTCCTCGTTCATCAACCGCAGCCGTAGGCTGCCCAGAGACAGAAGAGTTTAGCGAGAAATCAGTGGAAAGCACTCTGGGAAAATCAGTTGGCTCTATGGAACTTACAACACAGAGTATCGTATATCGTTATCGTTTGTAAATTGTGAGCTATACATCCTTTATATCATTCAAGTATACAATAAATTTGTGTGTATGTGTGTATAGGAATACACTTTACCCTGAGAGCCAACGGTTGAATATTTGTATCCCCATGAGTGGGTCCCTGTTCGTACCTCTAAAGAGATTACCATCCGATGGGACACGGGAAAGCCCGGATGGTGCGGGCTCCAGTGTGGGGAGAGTCCCCAAAAGAGGGAACGCACAGTCAGCCAGGGACTCCTGAAAGCTTAGCTTCTAGGTGACACAGAATACTGCCGCTCCTCAAACTGAGGAGAGTTTGCGGAAATAAAAATGGAGCCGGCTCTATAGACAGACGTGCTGTGTTTGTATCAGGTATTTGAAGCGGTGTTTCTCAGTGATTAATAAGGAAGTTAATTTCTCTTTGCTGACATGGTTGAAAAGAGTTCCTCCCTTCTTCCTACACTGAAAAGAGCCAGAGTCTGGTGAACGTGACCTTATCTGCTGTGTGTCGGCCTTTGACGTATGTTGGCCTCGGTTGGCCATTTCTGCAGGTGCCATACTGTAGACACAGGCCCTAGACACACGACTGCACGTTTTACGACCCGAACCTAAGCTCCCGGCTCGTTGGGTCGTCGTCACAGTCAGGCAATGTGGGGAAGACTTCAGTCAGCTTGTGGCGTCAGCCACGACCGCAGCGCTCTGGTGAAGAGAACCTCTCTAGCACATTCTTCAGCTGGCTGTAGCAGATGATGTCAGTGCTACAGTCCGCAGTCCGTCAGATGCTTTGACCGTTTCGTGAGCACAGCCTGTCAGAGCGCTGTCACTCGCAACACTGGGCTTTACATCTCCCTGAAGAAGGACTGCCTTCTGGCTGCCAGCAGCTACCTTGCCTGCAGAAGAAACGCTAGAAATGTCTAGGAGTTTGTGCCTCAGGCCAACCGTTACCCAAGACTAACGAGTTCACGGGGATGAATGTCCCAGTTGCCTTGCCCTGACTGGGACAACTCTGAGGTGGGACCTACCCTATCTCCAGAGCTCCCCCTGAGGCACTGAACCGAACCCACCTTCCTGGGGACTTGGCTAGATATTGTACCCCTCCTCTCCTGACTTCCCGTCTAGATGTCTAGATCTCACTTCCTCATTTCTCTACTAGTTTTTCCAGGGGAACACTTTCTGAATAAGTCACTTTCACGCTAATCCTCAGGGTCGGCTTCTACGGAACCCAACCTATGACAGTGGCCATGGTTCCTATGATGGGCTCTCTACTCCCATCCAGCACTCTCCCTGGCCACAACTGATTGGACCACAAGTGGGCACCTAGCTCAAAGGTAGCCCATCCGTAGTCTGGCCAGAAGACTGAGGTAGCCTAGCACCAGACCCAATCAAGGCAGAGCCTCTCTCTTGGAAAGTTTGGTTTTGAGTCACGCAGAGAGTATTTGAGTCGGCATGTTTGATGTTGCGAAATTCTGGCTGACGTTCATACATGTGGACTGCCAGGGAGGAACAACACAGTCCTGTCATTGAGGCGCTACCGTATCCTCAGCGACTCTCCAGTTTGCAAACATTTTCCCATTTCCGTGAGATTTCTTATTTCTACCTGCCTCTCCTTCCTGCCGCCCTCAGCATTCAAGGTAGTTAGATATCTCTGTTTCCCAAAGAGCCTACAACCCAAGCTGGGAACCACCTCGTCGGTGGCCCCAATGTTCTGGCCACTCATTGCCAAATCCTTCAGGGAGAGTTTCCTGAGAATTATCCAGAAGGCCATGATGATTTTAAATAGGAGCGACTGGAAGCCAAATCAGTGTCCAAATAAGTTGAATAACGGAGATGGGAGGCAATCTGTTTGAGATATTGAAAAGCTGAAAGGAGGCCGACTAGTGTCCGTGTTTGGGTAGAAAAAGCATCTGAATCATCTTCCGACTTCCATAGCCCCTCTGTCACTTGCAGCAACCAAGATGAGACTCCCAAACTAAGGAGGAGACAGAGAGTGGAAAGTCTACCAACCAGGAGGGTGGAGGGAACTATATATAAACCATAAATGTGGAGCCCTTTTGGCTTAGAGGTGACTCTGGGGGCTTTGGATGCCTTTGGATGCCTTCAGCGAAGACAGGACCAGACTAGAATGGAAGCTAAGGCACGCCGTCTGGGACTTGCTCCATGTTTGCTCTATGACTAGATTAAAAAGGGCCTTCTGACCTAGCCTGGCTCACCAGGACCCCAAAAAAGAGACAGGAGCACAGAGCAGACATCTTTGTTCACAAGTGGACGTTGAATGATCTTTGAGGGATCAGGCCAGGTAGGGTGTGGAGATGTTGGAATGGAAAGCCAGAATGTTACAGACACGAGCAAATGCAAACAGAATTCAAGCTTGCCGGGAATCAACATCATCCCCCTCCCCACCCCACACTTCTCTAGAATGCTCATAAAAATACCAAGTGCTCTTCATAGGCCAATAATTAGCTCATCTGAGTCACAATGCACAGCCATCTTTGCTCTGCTAGAACATTCCCAAGTACAGAGCATGACACATCAGAATTGCCCAGAGAGCTTTTAAAATGCAGACTTCAGGCTCTCATCCCAAGGGGATCGGATTCAGTAAGTCTAGGGTGGGGCCTGGGAATCCCTACAAACTTTATTGCAAAGGAGTCTACTTGGATCTGGGCAGTAATACCTTACTTTAATCTTAGGGATTTTTTTTTTTATTGACGTATAATGAACATACAGGGTTATGTTAGTTTCAGGTGTAAAATACAATCAGGGGGCGTCTACAGGCAAAGGAGATACTCTGCCTCCTGATTTCTTTTGCTTGCGATGGGTATTTCTAAACTGACATAATCGACATTATAAACAAGTTGTCCTTTCTCCTGCCTGTGAGTGAGATTTTTAAAATAGTTACTTATATTTCGAATTTAAATTAACTTCTTGTTGTTGTTGTTGTCGTTGTCGTTGTTTTTAAGGATCGGAGGAGGAATTTTTGTATCTCTCTTGTATCTCCCTCCCCGGGCCTGGGAGACACATCGCCAGCATCCTTCGATGACTCCCCCACACCCCGGAGGCCTGTGAGCATTCACCTCGTAGCTTCATTTCTGCTTCCACACACAGTACTTCTGGGTGAACCCAGCACAGCTCCAAGTTTCCCTGCGGAAGAGTCTTCGAGATTAAAAACAAAAACACAAAAGCAGAGGCGCCTGGCTGGTTCAGTCGGTTAAGCGTCCGACTTCAGCTCAGGTCACGATCTCGCGGTCTGTGAGTTCGAGCCCTGCGTCAGGCTCTGTGCTGACGGCTCGGAGCCCGGAGCCTGCTTCGGATTCTGTGTCTCCCTCTCTCTCTGCCCCTCCCCCACATACCTGCTGTCTCTCTCTCTCTCTCTCTCTCTCTTTCTCAAAAATAAATAAACATTAAAAAAAAAAGCAAATTTCACCATGCCCCAAGATATTCTAATCTCTTCTCATTTACATAAATACCCGGAGCCTGCTTATACGTATCTGCTGGGAATATATGCCTATATGTTCTCCCTTGTCTCTCTATCTCTCTCTGTCTCTGTCTCTGTGTGTATAAGTACACATACGTATGTGTGTATATATATATGCACATATATATACATATACACCTATATGTATATACCTGTATGTATGTATATGTATACACCTATATACATATACACATATATGTACATATATGTACATACGCACCTATGTATATATACATATACATATATATATGTATATATAGGTGTGTATGTATGTGTATATATATGTATATATAGGTGTATATATATACATATATATGTACATATATATACATATACATATATATGTGTACATATACATATATATGTACATATATGTACATACGCACCTATGTGTATATATATATATACACATATATATATATACACATACATACACATCTATATGTATGTACGTGTATATATATATATATGTATATATAGGTGTATATATATACACATAAACCTATATAGTCTCTCCTCCCTTAGAAATCATTTGAGTCCAAAGTGAAAACCATAAACTCCACACTGTATTACTTCCTACTTCATTCAGAACAACCTGTGGATTGTCAATTAAAAGACAAAGAGAAAAGACAATGACCTGTGTTATCACCTGCAGGCAACCTCAGGCCACCTCCCCACCCCCAGGGACAAGAGGTCTTACTCATAGCTGCCCACGAAACAGGGTCCTCTCCCCCTCGTCCCCCCTACCTTTCAAAGTCCCCGGTGTTCCGAGGACACTCAGTGTGTCATCGCTGCAATTCTGCAGATGCCCCACCGCCGCAGCGGCTGTTCCTCCAGGAACAGTGTGATGGGCGCTGTGGGTCCCACCGCCCACTCCCCACGCTCTACCTGGGGCGCAAGCGCGCTGTTGAACTTCAGCGGCTGGGACGGCCTTGGGCCTTTCGCGTCCGGCCTTGGGGAGCGCTGCTCTAGGCACACATCTGCTAGGCGTTTCTGAAGACCACAGTCATCTGCCAATACAGCTTCCCGCACCCCCACCCGGGGTACCCTCCGCAGCTAAGGAGGTGTTTTCTGTCTAAGGTGGCCCCGGGCGCGTGGGTGAGGACACACAGCCTCAGTAACAAGACAGACCGAGCCTTGTAGTCTTGGGTTTGCCCTCCACCAGTGCAAGACAATGACCGAATCATAACCTCTCTGAGACTCGATTTCCTAATCCATGAAGGGGGGATGATGCTACTGCCTTTACAGGTTGTTAGGCAAATTGAGTAGGAGCACAGGGGAAGGGACAGCCCCCCCTTGCCCCGCAGAAGAGCGCATGGCCCTTCTTACAGAGCAAGACAGGGATGACGGTGGAAGGTTTGTGAGCCACACACGGCGGTATCTTCTCCCGGCGTCCTCCTCCCACGGCAGCGTAGCAGGAAGGGAAGCCTCGCATCATCTTGCAGCAGAAACACGGCAAGACAGAACTTAATCATATGTGGCTGCGAGTCAGCCACAACATTGGATGAGGTCATCAGTGCTTACAGAAAACGGCCAAGGCTTCTGGAAAGGTGACAACTATTTTTAAATAACTAGACTTAAGGGGGAAAAATTAGATTCGTTGGTTTCTGAGACACACATCCTGGAGGTTTAAATAATTTATTGGGTGCTGCACTGTTTTTTTTTGGGGGGGGGGTGGAAGGGGGTGTCTAAGAGAGCCAGCAGGTGATGGCAGGGGACAGGGGCGCTGTGAGTCTACCATGGCTCTGAGAGTGGTTCTCAGGAAACACCGAAGTGTCTGCTGGGTACAGCACAGAAACTCTGTGCAACCCGGTGGAGACTTCTGGACTGTTAGGCAAGCCTACTGGAGGCACTGGAACATTTTCCAAGGGGCGGGTCGGCCCTCAGATGGTTTCACAGCATCACTCTCCCGTCTTTGCTTCAGTACGTATTCATTCCTACAAGGGATCTGCCTTGAGGGGAGCAAGTTCAAGGGGTCCTCCTGATCCCCTCACCCTTCCACCAAGACCCTTCCTATTCTCAACAGTGTGTTGGCCTCAAGTGTAAAACATTCTGGGGAGCCACACAGAGGGACAGCCCAAAGACTTGGCGATGGTCCAGAAAGTGAATCACTCCAATAATTAGGCAACGAGTTATTTTGCCAACCTCGCGGTTTTTTAGTTCATTTCCTCCAAAATTGAAGGAAGACCTACACAGGTGTCCATTCATCAAACAGGTTTTGATGATAGATGATCTTGGGTTTGGGGGGGCATATCACTCAGAAGGAGTTACATTTTAAATTGAGTAACCCTGAGGGGGGCCTGGGTGGTTCAGTCGGTTAAGCGTCAGACTCCTGATTTCAGCTCAAGTCATGTTCTCATGATTTGTGGGTTTGAGATCGGTGTCAGGCTCTACGCTGACAGCATGAAACCTGCTTGGAATTCTCTCTCCCTCCCTCCCTCTCTGCCCCTCCCCTGCTCTCTCTCAAAATAAATAAACATCAAAAAAAATTTTTTTTTTTTAAAAGAAAAAAGGGGCGCCTGGGTGGCTCAGTCGGTTAAGCGGCCGACTTCGGCTCAGGTCGTGATCTAGCGGTCAGTGAGTTCGAGCCCCGCGTCGGGCTCTGTGCTGACGGCTCAGAGCCTGGAGCCTGTTTCAGATTCTGTGTCTCCCTCTCTCTGACCCTCCCCTATTCATGCTCTGTCTCTCCTTGTCTCAAAAATAAATTTTAAAAAAACGTTAAAAAAAATTTTTTTTAATAAATAAATAAACATCAAAAAAAAAATATGGACACTTGCGTGGCTCAGTCGATTAAGTGACCAACTCTTGGTTTCTGCTCAAGTCATGATCTCGTGGGTCGTGAGTTCAAGCCCAGCATCAGGCTCCGCACTGCCAGAGCCTCTCTCTCTCTCTCTCTCTCTCTCTCTGCCCCTCCCCTGCTCACTCTCTGTCGCTCTTGAAATAAGTAAATAAAACTTTAAAAACTTAAAAAATAAAATAAAATAAGTTGAGTAGCATTGATATAAGGATTCTCCTTCCAGTCCTATCTAATTTGTATAAACAAAGTTTCTCAACACCAGCATCAATAAAAAGGAGACATTGGCACAGAAATAACACTGAAACTCAGCTCAGTTTAACAGTGATCTGTGTACTAATAGTAAAATAAGTAAATCATCTCCCATCCATCTCACCGAGAGGTGCATTGCCAATAAAGTGTTGCTTTGGGAGTTTAATACTAAAATAAAATAAAATAAAATAAAATAAAATAAAGTAAATTTATGTTTGACATTTTTATGCTCGGAATCTTATGTGATGGAGTTACAAAGAATTTACAAATTGTTAAATTTCATTTATATACACATTTTTACTTTGTTTATATTTTATTTTTGTTTGATTTCTATACAAATTTTGGCAGAGAAGTACAAGAGGGTCATCAGTGGGAGATTTCCAAGCCTAACTGTACATCACATTAAAATGCATTTTCAGGGGTGCCTGGGTGGCTCAGTAAGTGGAGTGTCTGACTCTTGATCTCGGCTCAGGTCATGATCTCATGGTTCGTGGGACTGAGCCCCACATCATGCTCTGTACTGATGGCACGGAGCTTGCTTGGGATTCTCTCTCTCTCTCTCTCTCTCTCTCTCTCTGTCAGAATAGGTAAATAAACTTGTAAAAAATAAACAAATAAAATGCATTTCTCTAGGGAGGGAATTGGAATGGGAATGAGCTCAAAGAACTGAGGTATAATTTCTGACCATTAAGATAAGCTTGTTCATTTATTTTTAAATGGGTAATGGTGCAGGGTGCCTGGGTGGCTCAATCAGTTAAGCATCCAACTTCGGCTCAGGTCACGATCTCACAGTTTGTGAGTTCAAGCCCTGCCCGCATCGGGCTCTGTGCTGATGGCTCAGAGCCTGGAGCCTGCTTCAGATTCTGTGTCTCCCTCTCTCTCTGCCCCTCCCCCCTTGCACTCTGTCTCTGTCTCTCTCAAAAATAAATAAACATTAAAAAAAAGCTTTTCATGGGTGATGTGGGTATTATTCATTACGGCACGTAACTGGATATGTTACAAAGAACGATATGACAAGTTCACTTTTAAGTATCATAAAAATTAGTCCTTCAAAACTTCTTAAACATATACTTCTTTTTTAAGACATCAACTTTAAGAAGGGTGTGAGAGTACAAAATTTTTCAAAACCAAATTTTAAATTTACCTAAGCCCCATATTGTGAATTTTTTTCGTGTTTCCTTTTGAAAATAAACGTTAAATATCTTTTCATCATATCTTTCCACAAAAGGTACAAATCATATGAAAGTTTATGGTACTCTTTTCAGGGCATAAAAGGAGCGACAAAAGTGTTATCCAGAGCTAGCTACAGTACGTGCAGTTCCTGGGACACACGAGCTACATCTGGGATGGGAGAAAAGATGACCTTGGGAGAGGGGAACAGCAAGGCAGCTCCCACTCATGATTTGGCAGGAACCAGAGGGGAAAGACCAGAGAAAGGATGTGGAGGGGACATGCCAGGACAGATGCTAACCACAAGGCCAATCAACGTATTCCTCCCCCACGCGTGCTCAGGGTCCCCAGCACCTGCAGACGAACCTGCCCTTTAGCAGCATTGCCGTGAGTCAAGCCTGTTATCTCCCACCAAAAAGTGGGTATCGGAGTGAATGCAACTGACTGGTAACAGATTCAATCCCAGTGTTGAGCAATGAGCAGGAAGTAGCCGCAGGAGACGCTGAGCCCCGTGACATCGGGGAGGGGCCTTAATTTTCCAAAATAGGCCACCAAAAGCAGAAGCTGGACACGCTGTAGGAAAAGCTCATCAGTTGCACGGTGTTGCCAGGGCCTGGCTCTGTTTGCTTTCAACGGGGTAGAAGAAGCAAGTCGAATTGTACACACAGATGGCTTAGATCCTGTGCATGTCACCAGTTGACCACGTTAACAAAGTCTTGGCTCTTCCTGCACGGGCATACACACACATTCGTGTTCCTTGAGCACCTCCGGAAGCATTCTTGTTTGGACGTGGCTGCCTTCACGATCGGAGAGTTTTGTTGCCAAAGTAATGAGTAGTCAAAGCAAGAATGGGCCCAGCCCCAGCTAACCCACGGCCGCGAACTTGCGTCGCCAAGTGTGGTCCATAGACCAGCAGCAACAGTGTCCCCGGGGAGCTTATAAGCAATGCAGAACCTGAGATCCTGCCTTTATGACAGAACTGCAGAATCCGACGTTTTACGGCACGTCGAGGGGTATGTACACAGAAGCGTGCAAAGCACTGGACAACATGGCACATAGTTCAGTAGGTGAGGGTTGGCCACTTGGTGTAAGTTGCAGAGACCTGTATCTTTCTCGAGAACCTCCACCGAGAAACAACAACACTAAGGAAAACTACATCTTCTTGGTTGTTATCCTTCTTGGCGTATTGCATAATAATATACTTATTTGGGCAAACACGTTGTCTCGGGTGTTTGGAGCAGCTTGGATTTTTGGTGAATCATAAATGTGTGTGTGCATGCACGCAAACCCGCATAGCGTAAAATGGACGTGCACAGCACAAGGAAAGAAAACTACAGACCAATATCCCTTAGATATACAGATGCAAAACTCCTCAACGCAATGCCAGCAAACCAAATCCAGCAGTATATTCCAAGGATTGTACAGCACGGTCAAGAGTGATTCACTCCTGAAATTCAAGGGTGATTCAACACGTAAGAAGCAGTCGAGGTAATACGCTGCATTCAGGGAACAAAGGGGAAGAAACACATGATCCTCTCGGTTGGCGCATAAAAATATTTAACAAAATCTAACACCCTGTACTGATAAAAAAAAAAAAAACTGAGAAAACTGGTACTAGAAGGTAACTTTCTCAATGCGATAAAGGGCATTTATGAAAAACCCATAGCTAGTATCACACTCAGTGGTGACAGAACACACATATTCTTCCTAATATCAAGAACAAGACAGGATGCCCATTTTCACTCCTGCTACTCAGCATTGTACTAGAAGCTCTAACCAGAGCAAGCAGGCGATACAACGCATCCGGATGGGAAAGGAAGAAGTAAAACTGTCTCTGTTCACAAATGACATGACGTTATATAGAGAAAATCCCCAAGACTCCGAAGGAAACCTTCTAGAGCAACAAATGAAGTCAGCAGAGTTGCAGGATACAAGACCAATGCACAAAAGGCAGTCGTGATTTTATACAGCAGCAATGAACAATCTGAAAAGCTAATTAGGAAAACAATTCCATTGATAATATCATCCCCAAACATAAAACACATGGGAATAAACTGAACCAAGGAGGTGAAATACTTGCGAGTTGAAAACGGCAACACATTGCTGAAAGAAATTAAACAAGACCTAAATAAAGAGAACACAACCATGTTCATGGATTGGTTATTGTTAAGATGGCAGCACTACCCAAAGTGATCCACAGAGTCCATGCAATCCCCTTCAAAATTCCAATGTCCTTTTTTGCAGAAATGGAAAAGCTGGTCCTCAAATTCTTAAGGAATTCTAAGGAGCCCTGAAGAGCCAAAACAAATGGAGAATGCAGTTGAAAGCTGCAAGACTCACACTTCTCAATTTCAAAACTTACTGCACAGCAACAGCAATCAAGACAGCGTACTATTGGCGTAAGAGTAGGCACACTCAATGAAATAGAACTGTGAGTCCGGAAATAATCCCGGAGATCTCCGGTCAATTGATTTTCAACAAGGGTGCCAAGACCATCCGATGGGAAAAGAACAGTCTCTTCCACAAACTGTCCTCGGGCAACTGGGTATCTACCGGCAAAAGAATGAGGTTGGACACCTCCCTCATGCCATATGACAAAAATTAACCAAAATGGTCCAACGACCTAAAAGAGCTGAAACCATAGCCTCTTAGAAGAAAGCACAGTAGAAAATCTTCACGGCCTTGGATTTGGCACTGGATGAAAGAACTACATTGTTTGCACAGTGATTGCCAAGATTTCCACATCTATAAAATTTTACCGAGTACCTTAAGAAACTTGAATTTGCTTACGACAAGTGCTACAAAATAGCAAGTGTATGTTGAGCGCTCCATGTGTCCCAGATAGGACAGTGTGCTTCGCATGTATTATGTCACTGAAATTCAAAACCCCTGTACAAAGGGGTAGTGTTATTAGCCCCATTTTACAGGAGAAAAAAACAAGATTTTAGAGAACTCAATTAGTCCACTGTGTCACGGTGCTAGAATTTAAATCTACATCTCTGACATTTATCATTGTTTGCTTTCTCAGAAGAAACTTGATTTTATGGGGGTTTTTGGGGGGGGCGGTGGTGTTTGTTTATTTATTTTGAGAGAGTGCATGGAAGGGGCAGAGAGAAGGAATCACAAGCAGGCTTCGCATGGTCAACGTGGAGCCTGATGTGGGGCTTGAACTCACGAACCATGAGATTGGACCGGAGTTGAAATCAAGAGTCGGCCACCCAACTGACTGAGCCACCCCTGATGCCCCAGAAAAAAAAAACTTGATTTTTACTCAGTGTCTGGGGATGCTTGGCTCTTAAATCTTGGTGGATTCCATCAGGCATGCCATCGGGCATGGCAGGAGAAAGCACGCCATCATCCCCTTGTCTGGAACCCAGAGAAGACAGAGTTGATTATTCTGTGACTCCTTCTTACATGGGATTTCAAGTGGTGACACCAGTCAACGGGGACTAGGGTGTGTTATAAAATATCACATGACCCAGAGCTTGAGGATGTTGGGTCAAAGTGTGGGGGGGGGGGGGGAGGGGTTACCTGTGTTTCCGCTCAGATGTTTGTTTGGTTAAAAATAACCGTAAGATTTAAGAACACGTTCTTGGATCTAAACATGGGCTAATATTTAACAAATAGTGTGTATGTTTGGTTGAGATGCCTCAGCCTCGACTAGGTCCATCAGAAGGGGCTTGGGCCAACACAAGACCTCAAGAAAGATGACACTGAGTGCATTTTTACTTGGCTTAGTTCAGTTTCACAATAGCTGCACGCACACAGACCACCCCAAATTGAACTCTGATGGTCACGCAAACGAAGGAGTAGTCGCTTTTAGAACTAGAAGGAACGTCAAGCGGCTTTGTTTTTCTTTCCATCTTTTTCTGTACCAACACTTCGTTCCACAGGAAGTGAAAAGTAGATATACCTGCACTCTCCTTCTGGAAAAAGTTAATCACTGACCTCTTCCTCTTGCTCTGCAAAGAATATTAGAAATCTAAGGACACTAAAAATTTATACAGTTTCGTCTCATTTCTTTGCAAACAAAGAAACCCAGGTGAAGCCCGGGGAGTTTGAGTGAGTGGCCCAAAGTCACACTGTTGCCAGAATCTGGACCAAAAACTAAGGCACCCTGACCCCAGGGAACATTTCCCTACTCAGTGGAATGTTTTTCTCAGATCACATATGAGTTTCACTTCACAGAGCTGACATCTTGAGACTTCCAGGTGCCTTCTTTTCTTTTCCCCCTCTCCCTCTCTCTATTAAATATTCTCTTTCTTGGCTCCTTGGCTTTTTTTTTTTTTTTTCATTTCTAGTTTTCTCTTTCACTTCGGTGGAATAAAGATCGCTTCCTATGCGAAAGTTCACGGTCAGTAAAATGTGCGGTTCCTTGTCTATCTGAAAATGGCATCATCCTCCCCTCACTCTTCATTCACAGGTTGGCTCAGTAATAAAGTTCAGGTTGAAAAAAAATTTTCCTTCAGGATTTTGTCATCTGCCTTCCCGGTTTGCGTGATACCACTGTGATTCTTCATCCTTTCGTTTTCCCTCTTCTTCCCTCTTCTTCAACCCTACTGTTCTGGAATTTTATGAAGATAGATTTCTTAGGCAGTCGGCGTTCGCTTGTTTGATCTGCCGTAATGCTGGGCACGTGGCTGGCCCTCACGATGTAGGCTGTCATGTCCATCAGTTCCAGAAAATCTTCCTACGCTATTTCTTGGACAATTTTCTCCTTTCTGTTTCCTCCGGAACCGGTATAAGGTGGATTTTGCTTCTCCTGAATCGAGCCTCTAACGTTCTTATCGTTTCTATCCTGCTTGCCATGACTTTGCCGTTTAGTTTCTCCGCTGTCGGAAGACCTCCTCGACCCTATCCCCAGGTTTCCTGCCACATTTATTTTAGTGATACTTTTCATCTCTAAGAGCCTTTCGTTGCGATCCAGTTTTTCTTTTCTTTTCTTTTTTTATGAGAAAGGTGCTCTTGTGTGGATGCAGTGGTCATCTCCCACCTCTTTGGAAACATTAACTGTGCAGTATTTTCAGTTGCCTTCTCTTCCCAGCATAATATCCTTCCTCTTCTTCTTTTTTCAAAGGTTATTTTTATTATTTATTTTGAGGGGGGAGGGGCGGGGGGGAGAGAGAGAGAATCCCAAGCAGGCTTCATGCTGTCAGTGCTGAGCCCGACCCAGGGCTCGATCTCACAAACTGCAAGATCACGACCTGAGCCAAAATCAAGAGCCCAATGCTCAACTGACCGAGCCACCCAGGCGCCCCTCTTTCCTCTTTTCTTATGTTGGCTTTGAGCACTTGTGTCACTGGTGATCCTTGACTGTCCATTTATGTTTCAGAGCAAGGTGCCAAGATGGTGACCGGGAGCTTTATGTGAACAAGTCCCATGAGCCGGTGGCCTCCGTACCTGGACACCTCCAGATTTCACCGGGTGCACCTGTTTTCTCTGGGGAAGAGTCCCCAAACCCTGACCCTTGTGAAGCTGCTGACACTGTGTGAGCAGAGCATCATGCCTTAAATGTCCAAGACCAGGGCTCCTTCTGTCTTATCTTTCCAGAATATAAACCCTCAGCTCTTTGTGTGGAGCAAGGGAGGCGACGTAGGCCAGCTGCTCTGAAGGAAGGTGATGGTCCTCTTGCCTATTTGCAGCCCCCAGCCTGCCTCCAACTTTCCAAGGTACCTAATGCTTCTGAGTCTAGGGTCTTCAGGGGACTTTACGGAACTAAATAGTTTTCTTTTTCCTTCAGTATTCCCTGCTTATATCACACGAAAAGTTTCTTCTTTCCTAAGTCAGCTCCTCCTTCCCATCTGTTTTCCATCTGCCAGAACTGTGTTTAACTCTCTTGTCCGTGGTGGCTTCTGCCTTCCCTCTTTAGCCTTATGAACATGTACATTGTTTTCCCTCCTATAATGTTATTTCAGAGTGGTCTTGGATGTAAAGATGGGAGAGAGAAAAGACATATACGTACATTTAGTCTGCCACCTTTCACCAGCTCTTTTTTTTCCTTCTGTTCTTTTCCAGTTTCAACGTTCAGATCATCGCACGCATTGGGAAGGTCTATATATTTTTCTGTGTTCTGGGAGCATTACTATATTTCTTGGGAGAATTTGTCCAGAAAAGTACCTGGGCCTTGTATCCTTTTAAAGGCTAGATTTTTCATAGCCTTTTCGATCTTTCTATGCTTATTGGTTTCTTTGGGTTTTCTACTTCTTCTCAAACCTTCTCAGAATTTGGTGTTTGGAGCTTTGGGTCTCCAGATCTCTTACCTTTTGTCTTATTCTTTCTTCTGATCATTTGTATAAAAATCCAGAACATGTCATGTTATTCACAATAGACAAAAAGTGGACACAACCCAAGGGTTCATCGGTGGAAGGGCGTATGTGCTATATACATACAATGGAGTATTATTCAGCCTTTCCTGAGAAGGAAATTTTGACACGGGCTACAACATGGATGAACCATGGAGACATTATCTAAGGGGGAAAACAAGCCAGTCACAAAAGGACAAATACTGTATGAGTCCACTTGTACGAAGTCCCCAAAGGAGTCAACTTCATACAGATGGAAAACAGAATAGTGGCTTCTAGGGGCTGGAGGGAAGGGGAAAGGGGAAGTTGACGTTGAACAAGGACAGAGTTTCAGTTTAAAATTTTTTTTTAATCTTTATTTATTTTTGAGAGAGAGACAGAGCGTGAGCAGGGGAGGGGCAGAGAGAGAGGGAGACACAGAATCGGAAGCAGGCTCCAGGCTCCGAGCTGTCAGCACAGAGCCCGACGTGGGGTTCGAACTCACAAACCGTGAGATCGTGACCTGAGCCGAAGTCAGACGCTCAACCGACTGGACAACCCAGGGCACCCCAGCTTATAGGATTTCTACTTGGTTCTTTTTTTCACATCAGCTATTCTTACCTCATGGTGATTATCCAATGAACCCATTATAAGATGTTAACTACCTTTATTTTACAGTATTTTTCTGTTTTTATTATTTCCTTGGAGGATGATTTTCCCCCACAAACACACCCTGTTATGCTCAGTGGTTCTCTTTCTGGTGTCTGTTCTTCCGGAATGGTCACTCTTACGCTTCCTTTTGTATTGAGAATTCCCTCCCTGTCTGGCTGTGGATGGGGTGTGTTTTCACTGCGCTTTGCTCTTAGTGATTACAAGGTGGGGTTTTCTGGCTGTGGACAGGTCTCCATCCTTCTTGGGGTTCAGTAGCCTCTGGGGGCGCTTCCTTCCCTCTCAGTGCCAAGAGCTCACTTTCGCTACCCGAGCCATCAGGCAAAACCATTGCTTCTGGAAGTAGGAGCTGGGGGAAGCAGTTGCCTGGCCTTCCGAATGCAGCCCTCATTACTGCCCCCAAAGAAAGTCCTGGAGTCCTAGCTGCGCCTGTGTTTTTAGCTGAAGACCATGCATGGGTCTCCCTCCCGTCACTATATCTGCATCTCAGCCTTTCAAAATGACGTCCTCTGGGCAGCTTGCCTGCTGTTCTGCGTTGCCCTCCGTATTCAAGAACCACCCTCACTCATCCTTATTGTCTACGGGAATGCAATCTTATCTTTTCGAGCTCTTAATGGATTTCTGACTTCAATAAACTTTCCCACAGGAGTTCTGTCTGCCCCCTTCATCGTGCCCTCCATTTTGTTCTTGTTTTAATTTTTTCTTTTATTTTCTTTCTTATTGGAGAAAGAGAGAGAGAGAGAGAGAGCACGCGAGTGGGGGAGAGGGGCAGAGGGAAGGAGAGAGAGCATCTTACCCAGACTCCACGCTCAACGGGGAGCCAGACGCGGGGCTTGATCCCACGACCCTGGGATCGCGAGCTGAGCCAAAATCGAGAGTCGGACACTCAACCAACTGAGCCACCCAAGTTCCCCTGTGCTTTTAAAAAAACCATTCTGGGTAGGACCACGTTTCTTCTGAGGCCCACACCCAGCTGGTGGATTTCATATGTTTGAATGGTTCTAATAGGTTGGAATAGACTCTTGCCACCAGCCGAAGGTGTTTTCCTCCACAGGCTGCTATGTAAAGGGAGCCTGTCGTTTCTTGCATACCACAGCCTCGCACGCACTTCCCTAGGAGACCAAGGTGCTGTGTTCGGCCGCTGCAAAATGACCACAGAGTAGAAACACTGGCTGTTTTGCTGCCAACACCATAAAGAATCAATGCACAGCCATGGAGTAGTGAGGGACATAGGCGTCCTTTTGTTCAGCAGCAATTAGGACATTCCAGGAGAGCCAGTTCTGGGCAGGGGGCAGAGGGAGTAGCCACAAAATGGCCTTTGTCCGAACTCCCGGAAAAAATTCCAGCCAGTGGGAGTGAACACAGGCACAGTCCAGAGAGCAGATCGTAGATGTCCCAGATCTTGGCTTTTACGGCGAAACTATTCCAGGAATTCGCGGACCGTGGTCTATCAAAGGAAAGCAAACAGCCTCTCAAGAAAGGGTGCCACTTTCAGAAGAGTTGACTCCAGGATGAAGGACTTCGTAAGCACTCGATCTCTAGAAAGCCGGGTGGGTTATTGTGTGAAGCGCGTATAGACCCAGCCATCCAAAGACACCTTTCCCCCACCCCCCGCTTCGCTCAACCCCGCGCCAGCCCCCAGTTCCCTCATCCACACGTAGAAATAAGTGGCCATTTTGATTTCCCTCTAGGTAAGCCTTGTAATTAGAGACATTCATGGTACAGTTTTGCTCACTAGGTAGGTATTACTATTGCCGAGTTAGAAGCGGGAAAACCAAAGATCCAGGAGGTTAAGAATCTGGATGAAGGTTAATTGGAGGGGCTGAAATTTTAATCCACATCTGTTGGCCTGCATTCCCTGGGTAGATTCCCACATCTACCACACAGAAGACCATGCCGCTGGAGGGAAATATTGGCACACCAGTAGGTAACCTGTCTCCCATTCTTCCCTCTTTATTCGCCCATAAGCCACAAGATGAACACAGCTCTGTGCTTTGCTCTCCTCATCTTTACATCGGGCACACTGACCGTGCCTCCATCATAGGCCTTCAGTAGCACTGAATGATGGGAAATGTGGCGTACTTAGGAGAGTGCCCGGCACTTAGTGATCAGTAAATGGACCTACGGTAATCATGTCAAGGGCCATATCGTAAGTACCTATCCAGGATCAGTGAGATATGCTTTGAAAGATCCTTCCGGCTTGGCAGGACTTGCGCTGATGCACAAATTTTTAGCCTCATTTGGGACTAAACGTATGCGTTGAGAAGGTGGCTGGCCGGATGAATGGTGCACTTTTTGACCACTCAGGCATTAACTGAGCTCAGGTGTCTTAAACGCTGACCACCACTGGGCAGAGTGGAGAGATGGCTGGAAGACAGCTTAATGTTTTAGTGTCCGCCCTAGCTGGGACCCCCTAGCTTTCCTTTTTGCCAAGAAGATGGGACTTGTTCCGTCCGCTCTAGGGAGAAAGTGTGCTGACAAGAATTCTGAATGGGAGTCATGGGGTCTAGACCTGAGGCTGTCTCTTTCACCAGCTGGTGGGGCCGGGTGGGAGACAGGACCGGAATTCCTTCATCTGCATAAATATGGGCAGGAAACTCATTCACGTCTGAGTTTTTCTCCTCGCCCTCAAAAGACACAGTTCTGCAGCTTTATTTCTTTGTGAAAATTAACCCCGGTTTGTCCCAAGGTCAGTCTCCAGCCGGCCACCACAAAAACCAGCAAATCCCAATCTTTGAATGATAGGCGGCAATTTCAACTGAAGCGAACCAACTCTGAGCGGTCAACCCTAAAGCAGTAGGAGAAAGTCTTTTGCAAAATAATCATCATAAGACACACTTGGGCCCTACCTAGGTGGCAGATTCACCTTCGTGGCTGATGCAGGACATGTTTTCAGCGTTTCTCCTCCAGTGAGTCATTCCCATTGGACTTGGGCATATAATTTAATTTTTATGAAATTTGGACTTGTTATTAGTAGAAGGGTGGGAGCAGGGTGTGGGTTTAATGCCTACACTGGGAGCCACTTTGCTGGTCTGTCCCAACCTACCTGAAGTGATTCAGAACGCTCTCCTTCACTGGTCACTGTGTCCCAAGGGCTTACGGTAGCCTCGCACGGCACTCAACTCTTCAAGGGAGCAGGACGGTTCCAGTGGAGCAATCATTTTCCCACATTGCTGGAGAGACTTCGCTCTAATGACACATTTTAACACTATGGAAGCTTAGTTGTTTTGATAGGTGTAGAAATCACCAATGTAAATACAGTTGGTTCTCATTTTTCCTAGCAGTCGTAGTCCGTAAAGTCACTAAGGACGCTGAATCAGTAAATACTGAACCGTGGCTCGTGCGGGAAATACGAGGCCGGGTTCCCGTGAGTCTTTGACCACAATATTTTCATCAACCAATCAATAGATAGCCCCGTCTTATGCGTGCTTCTGTTTAAAGCCAGTCTATTGGATATCTATTGTTGATTCACTAACGCTGAATTCACAGCCGACAGCGCCGTAACTCGTGCTCCGCAGGGCCTCCCTGCTCACGTATTTTTCTCCATAAGGCACATCACACACAGCCTTCTCGCACTTGGGAACACCAAACGGCATTTCAGCACTCCCTCTGGAAGCCACTTCCAGCAACAAAATCACCAATAAAAAAATTTTTTTTAATTAAAAAACGCAAACATGTGAAAAATATGGCACTAAATATACCAGGGAAAGGACGCTTGCTTGCCTCATGGCGATCCAGAGCAGGAAGGCGGAGGTGACCCTGCGCTCGCTTCGGACACCTCACGTGTTTTTGCCACTTTGCGGGGTTTTCTTTTTTTTTTTTTTTTTTTAGTTTTTTTAACATTTATTTATTTTGAGACAGAGCACGAGCGGGGGAGGGGCAGAGAGAGAGAGAGGGAGACACAGAACGTGAAGCAGGCTCCAGGCTCTGAGCTGTCAGCACGGAGCCCGACGCGGGGTTCGAACCCACAAACCGTGAGATCATGACCTGAGCCAAAGCTGGACACCCGACCGAGCCACCCAGGCACCCCTGTTGTGCATGCACGTGTCTGAGAAGGACCAGGACAGCGATGAGTACTGGCGAGTAGATGAATTCACCAACAGGGAATCCACAAGTCATGATGGGCAGATTATAGCTTAAAATGGTAGGGGTGCAACTGAAGGGGCAGAACAAATCATACAGGTTGAGAGCCAGGTTTTAGAGTCAGATCACATATGTTTAAATTCTGGCCCCGCCACAGACTCTCGTGTGTGCAAATTCTCCTTTATACCTTACCCTTGCCATCTGTGACATCAGACTAATAAAAGCATGTACCACAAACGAGTTAAAACGTATTAAAGTTCTCAGGGGCGCCTGGGTGGCTCAGTCAGTTAAGCGGCCGACTTCGGCTCAGGTCGCGATCTCGCGGTCCGTGAGTTCGAGCCCCGCGTCGGGCTCTGTGCCGACGGCTCGGAGCCCGGAGCCTGTTTCCGATTCTGTGTCTCCCTCTCTCTCTGCCCCTCCCCCGTTCATGCTCTGTCTCTCTCTGTCTCAAAAATAAAGAAACGTTAAAAAAAAATTTTTTTTTTTAAATAAATAAAACGTATTAAAGTTCTCAGACTCAGAACAGTGTCTAACATGTGATAAGTGCTCGGTTAACGTTAGCTGGTCTTTGTTACCCTTTGCCCCCCTGACCCACCTTCTCTGGGGAGAAGTGGAAAAACTGGAT
Source organism: Neofelis nebulosa (assembly GCF_028018385.1). NCBI lineage: Eukaryota > Metazoa > Chordata > Mammalia > Carnivora > Felidae > Neofelis > Neofelis nebulosa. The sequence continues at coordinate 8,954,638 of NC_080797.1, forward strand.
TCCCCCCACAACAGGAAGGACCCCCATCCTGGGCTTCCATCCTCAAAGAAGTAGAAACAGTGCCACCAAGTTTTCCATCCGACGAGGAAAAAAATTGAATGAAACCCTGAAAACACTGGGAGTATTCACATTAGGATAATTAATCCACATACTTGTGAGTCCTGGATGTTTCCGCGACTACTGCCCTTTCACTTTGGCCATAACTTATTTCCGCTGGATTTTAACATATAATTTTCTTGTTACGAAGCTTAATATTCTTCCCACTGGCAGACTAGGAAACTGGATGGAGGCTAATGTTTACACAGCATGTGGCAACGTCCGTGTGACCCAGAGCCAGAAGGTATGAGTCACTGTGTCGAACACGGCTGCGTAATCTCTAGATAACTCCCTAAATAACACACCTGCCTTACGGACGGGATCGTGTAGCTGGAGAACTGCCGCCCGGTGAGGGCTCATCCCCATCACAATTCCGTTTTCTGGGAGAGCAAGACACTTCCTTTGGCAGGTTGAATTTGCCCACGAAAATGTCTGGGGGAGGAAAAAATCTGTCACTGCGTGTGGTGCCAGGGGACTAGAGTTAATAATACCGTCACGCATCCCCGGGGCAGGGGGAAAACAATTGTAACTCTGAAATGTACGGGCAGACAGCAGCTGAGAATGAGGAATGTGAAAGGACCACAAGCAACCAGAGTTTGCGTTTTCGTTGTTTGATATCATCAGAACATCTAGGAAGTGATAGCACAAAGAGCTCAAGGAAGGGCCCTGGTTTCTTGGGGTGCTCCCTTGGATCCCTGCTGGGAGGGGTTCTGCCGATAGAGCTCGGTGGGTAACGGTGCCGGAACAAATCGTCTGCAGATACTACTCCATCCGGGCACCAGGATAGGTGCCTTTTGTGCAGGAGTTCATGGGTTCCTCACAACGAGCCCCGTTAATGTCGCCATTTTGTTGGTGAAGAAGCTTGCACAAGATATCGTTGACTAATGAGGGTCCTTGGGTGTCGTCAAGGTGTCTCGTTGGTCAAAATTCTCTAGCTGGGAGGCAATACATTTGAATATCGCAGTTCCTGGTCATAGCACCTAGAAAGGTGAAACGCCATGAAAGCGTGGGCATTTTTTTTAAACCTATGTTGAAAATACTATGCTAAACATATTTTAACTTATGTTAAGATCATCCGTGGTTCCAAGGGCACCGGGGTGGCTCAGTTGGTTGAGCATCCGACTCTTGATTTCGGCTCGGGTCATGATCCCAGGGTCATGGGATCAAGGCCCACGTCAGGCTCCACACTAAGTGTGAGATTCTCTCTTGAGATTCTCTCTCGCGCGCGCGCTCTCTCTCCCTCTGCCCCTCTCCTCCACTCACACTCTCTCCCTCCCTCTCTAAAATAAAAATAAACTAAAAGATAATCCATAGTTCCACTGCCTAGCCCATATAATACAGGTAAAAAGAGTTCCATATTACAGGGTTGTTATGGCTGGACGGCCCATAGGAAGTGTTTAGCATATGCCTGCAGACAGTAAGTGCTCAATAAATGTTAGTTATTGTTATTGCCATTATAGACCTCCCAAGGAACACTACTGGTGGAGACCCCAATGCTGCATTCTTAACCACACCCAATGAGTTAGTATCCAAAGTCCCTTGATGGGACTATAATGTAAGGTCATCCAAAATGGATGGAGCTGACTCTTATCTGATAAACCTTGATCAGACTAAATAAAGCTGCCCATCAGGTAATCTCTTTTTTTTAAAGCATCAAATTGTACCAAACAGTACAAAACTTCTTTCCCAGATACTCTAGAAATTACGTAATATGTATATGTATATACACATACATATACACATTCGAATGTGTCTTTTGCAGAAATGATCGTATTACACAGCAGAAAATAGAATAAAGCACATGAACGAAAAGAAACCTAAAACCCGTCCACAGCACCCCCTCTGAAACACCACAATCAACGGGTTTGCCTGTATCTTTCCAGACTTTTTCTATACATTCCACCCAGAGATGCATTTATTGCTCACAAAAATGTGATCCTACGGGTTTTTAGCTTACATTATTTCACCTGCTATCTTCCAACTTTTCATGTGAATTGCTCATTCTTGCCATTTCGGGGGCCCTGGCGGCCCACCAGCAGCTGTCCTAAGCATTTGTCAAGTTTTTTTCTGACCCGATGGGATTGGCATCATTATAACAACTTTACACATGGAAAAATTAATGTTTTACGAACTTCAAGTAAAGTTGCCAAAGTCCACAGAACTAGCAAGCATCTGGCCAGCCTTCATCACAGGCAAGGGGGCCTGTTTTCAAAACCAAATGTTCTTCTGGAACACCATTTGCACGGCTACGTGTATCCACTGGGGGTGAACCCAGTCCCCCATTATTGTGCATCTAGAGTATTGTTGGGTTTTTTCACTGTTATAAACACTGTGGCACCAAATATCCTTATATAGTCTTTGCTTGGATAATTTTCTTACAAAAAAATACTAGAATTGCCAGATTAAAAGACTTGCATTTTTTTTTTTTAAAGAGAGAGAGTGAGTGGGGGAGAGAGAGAGAATCTTAAGTGGCGTGGAGCCCAACACGGGGCTCGATCCCACGACCCTGGGATCATGACCTCAGCCGAAATCAAGAGTCGGACGCTCAACCAACTGAGCCACCCAGGTGTCCCAAAGGACTTGCCAATCTTAAAGCTCTTGATAAATAGTGCGAGGTTGGCCTCTAAAACCAGTATACTATTTGAAACAATAAACCCCACAAACGATAAACGGGAGTGCTCATTTCTTCTCCTACATTGTATATCCCTTTAATCAACAAGTGCTTGGTGGCTCAGTAGACGAAGCGTCTGGGTCTTGATTTCAGCTCAGGTCATAATCTCACAGTTTGTGTGTTTAAGCCCTACATAGGGCTCTACTCTGACAGTGCAGCGCCTGCCTGGGATAGTCTCTCTCTCTCTCCTTCTCTGTCTCCACCTCTCCTCTGCTCATGCGTTTGCTCTCTCTCTCAAAATAAATAAACCTAAAACTAAAATGTAAAAACAAAAGCATCTATGAATGCATAGCGTGCTCATCGTCACTGAGTTTTCATTATTATAACAGGTGGAAGAGTGTATGTTTGTTTGGTATCGATCGTCACAATAATCCAGGAGAAAGGCAGACAACGAAATTCTGCAGAAAAGGAAACAGACACCCAGCGAGCTTCAGAAGCCCGTGCAAAGCCCTGCAGCTGGTGAGGGACGGAGCTAGGATCAGAGCCAAGCCCATCGGGCTCCAAGAGCCAAGCTCTTGCTTTTCTGCCTTTCTGCCAACCCCAGACACCCAGGATCATCTGAGGGTTTTGTGCAATTTCCTGTCCCTTCCCCACAAGCTGTGTATTTTGAGCCAAGGCCATTAAACGGAACCGACAGGAGCGCTGACCAGAGAGAAAGCTACAAATGGAGTGATAGATCCCCAGCTTCTGGGCTGACCCACCTGGGGTGGATATTTGGTTCTGTCTGAAGAAACCCAGCAGCGGATTCGTGTCAATGAGATGGTGACACAGGCCAATTGCAAATAGTATTGAAACGGGAAGAGATACTAGAAACCATCTGGACCAAATCCTTTCTTTTAGCACTGTCACAGTGGAGGCCTCGAGGGAATGGCTGCCTTATCCAATGTCAGGTTGCTGGGTGTTAGCAGCGTGGGGATTAGAACCCAGGGCTCTGTAACCAGCAGGTCCGCTTTCTTGCCATAAATCTGTTCTGAACAAGCCCAGATGGCACCTGATCCTTCTCCCTACAAAACAGAGCCTCTTCTCATCCCAGTGAGCCACCAGTACCAAAGAAAAGGAGCGATTCCTGTCAAGTCTCTGGAGCTTTACCTCCATTTCTCGCCATTTACAACCCTGCTTATGAAATGTCTAACTCTTGGGGCACCTGGGTGGCTCGGTCGGTTGAGCGTCCGACTTCAGCTCAGGTCACGATCTCTCGGTCTGTGAGTTCGAGCCCCGCGTCGGGCTCTGTGCGGAGAGCTCAGAGCCTGGAGCCTGCTTCGGATTCTGTGTCTCCCTCTCTCTCTGCACCTCCCCTGCCCACGCTCTGTCTCTCTCTCTCTCACACAAAAATAAAATAAACATTTAAAAAATATTTAATTAAAAATTTTTTTAACATTTATTTATTTTTGAGACAGAGAGAGACAGAGCATGAACTTGGGAGGGGCAGAGAGAGAGGGAGACACAGAAACAGAAGCAGGCTCCAAGCTCTGAGCCATCAGCCCAGAGCCTGACGCGGGGCTCGAACTCACGGACCGCGAGATCGTGACCTGAGCTGAAGTCGGACGTTCAACCGACTGAGCCACCCAGGCGCCCCTAAAAAATATTTAAAAAAATAAAATAAAATGTTTAACTCCTATGTGAAAAAAAACCACCGACAAAACATCAAACTGGCCCCCGAAAAAATATTTGCAAGTCATATGCAAACATATATACAAACATTAATTAACAAACAGGTCAGACACACCAACTTCAACAACAGCAAAACACAAACCATCCCACAGAAAAATATGAATGGAGATGAATAGGCATTTCCGAGAAAAAACCACAGATGGTCCATCCACTAAAAATGTTAGATCTCACTCATCAATAAAACCAAATCCAAATAACAGCAGCTATTCAGTGATAATCTAGCCAAAAACATGAAAAATAACTGATTGGTGAAATACTAAATAACTAATTAACTAAAATCAGGGAATATTTTAGAAACATTCACCCATCTTTGGCTTGTCCTTGCTTCCTTTCCTTGATAGTCCAGTAACATGGAAAGAAATTTCTTCCATCACTTGCCACACTAATCATTTTAACCTCCCAAGTCTTAATTCCAGCCAAATGAAAAAAAATATTTGCTTTTTGTCCTGAGGAAAAAAGGTGAAATCTAGTTCTTTTAGAGAAAAGATGTTTCTTCAGACACAGCCCGCCTAGCCACAGAGGAGGAGAAAATATTTGCGAAACGCATCCAATCAATGATTTATACCAAGATATCTAAAGGACTCTCACAACAAACAACCCAACGGGAGACAAACAACCCAATAAAAATGGGCAAAATACTTAGGCAAACAGTTGACCAAAGAAGATGCACAGGTAGCGAAGGAACCCATGGAAAGGCGTTCAACGTCACTAGCCATGAGAGAAAAGCAAATTAAAACAGTGCTTGCTGATATGTTGCACTACGTCTTCAACACAATATCTGCAATGAAAGAGATTGACTATCTCAGGCACTGGTGAAGATATAGGGTAACTGGAACTCTAGTATTCTGTTGGTAGGAATGCTAAATGGTCCCGCCATTTTGGAAACTGGTTTGGCTCTTACAAAGTTAAATATACATTAAGAAGATGAAAAACTAAGCTAGAGACTGGGAGAAAATATTTGCAAATCCCACATCTGACAAAGGACTGCTATCTAGAATACATAATTTTAAAAAACATCTTGGGATGCCTGGGTGGCTCAGTCGGTTAAGCATCTGACTTTGGCTGAGGTCAAGATCTCACGGTTTGTGAGTTCGAGCCCTGCGTCGAGCTCAGCGCTGAGGCTGCTTCGGATTCTGTGTCTCCCTCTCCCTCTGCCCCTCCCCTGCTTGCTCTCACTCTCTCTCAAAAATAAATAAACATTAAAAAAATGTTTTAAATCTTTTAAAACTCAAGATTAGGAAAGCAATCTAATTAGAAAATGGCAAAAGACACAACAGACACTTTTTCACTGGAGAGGATACACAAATAGCAAATCCACAACAGTAAGATGTTCAAAGGCATCAGCCATCAGAGAAACGCAATTTAAAACCACAGTGAGAAATCCCCACACACCTCTCAGAAGAGCAAAAAGAAAAAAAAAATAACATCAATCCCGAAAAGCTGGCTGGAATACGGAGAACGTGGGTGACTTACACATTGCTGGGGGGGAGTAGAAAAAGGTACAGCCATTCTGGGAAACAGCGTGGCAGTTTCTAGGCATACAGCTACCAAACAACCCAGTCGTTGCACCCCTGGGCACTAATCCCTGAAAACTGAGAACTTGGATGTGTGCCAGAGCCTATACCAAAATTTTCATAACAGCTGAATTCATAATAGACAAAACCGGAAAGGCCCAAAATGTCCCTCAGCAGGTGAATGGTTCAACAAACAGCAGTACTCCCATACCGTGGAGTACGAGGCAGCAATAAAAAGAAACGCACAACTTAGATGAATCTCAAGGAAATTCTGCTGAGTGAGAAAAGTCAATCCCCAAAGCGACATACCATATCATTCCAGTGGGAAAATTTGAACAAAATCAGTGCATTATAGCACTGTGACTATCCTGGTTGTGATACTGTACCATTGTTTTGCAAAATGTCACCGCTGGAGGAAATTGAGTAAAGATGTTACTTCTTACAACTGCACGGGAATCTACAATTTTCTCCAAATTAAAAGTTTAACTTCTTTTAAAACCGTAACTATATCCTTACCCTAAGACCCAACCCTTCCATTTCTAGGTATTTGGTCCCGGACCAATCCAAGCCTTGTCCACATAAAACCTTGTACCCAAATTTTTGTAATATCTTTATTTCTAAAAGCCCCAAGTTGAAAACAACCCACATGTTCATCAACAAGTGAATGGATAAACAAATTCTAGTATCGATACAATGGAATACTATTCAGAAATAAAAGGGGACCAATTATGGGGCGCCTGGGTGGCTCAGTCGGTTAAGCGTCCGGCTTCGGCTCAGGTCATGATCCCATAGACCGTGAGCTCAAGCCCCGCTTCGAGCTCTGTGCTGACAGGTCAGAGCCTGGAGCCGGCTTCGGATTCTGTCTCCCTCTCTCTGCCCCTCCCCCACTCAAACTCTGTCTCTCTTTCAAAAATAAATAAACATCAAAAATTTTTTTTCAAAAAAGGGGACAAACTGTTGTCATATGCAACAGCATGGATGAACCTGAAAATAATTATGCCAGACACACACGGAAAGACTACAGACTGTACTGTACGGTTCCCTTTGTAGAAAATTCTAGATAATGCAAACAAATCTATAGTGACCAAAAGCGGGGGAGGGCGGGAGGGGGGGGACCGGGAACTGGGGACAGGATAAGGGCAAGGAGGAGTAAGAAGGAAGGAGACAAAAAAGGGACAAGGAAATTTTGGTAGATGACAAATACATTCACATTCATTATCTTGATTTTATTAATTATTTCATGGATATATATGTATATATGTTTGCTTATATAAAAGGTGTCCATTTTACATCAGTTATACCTCTATAAAGCTGGTAAATGATAACAATATAACTTCTTTTTAAGTGTGTCTGATGTACCAGTGCACCTCACATTTACCTATTCTTTCTATCTCCTGCCTTAATTCTTGGGGATTCTATATTTTTACAGCTGTTTGTACTTCTTTATTTGTGAAATATTCACTGTGTGAATTTTCTTTGTATTCCTGTATCTTCCCGTCAGATTCTCTTTCTTAGAAATGTGAACTCCCAAAACCCATGATAAATAATGGTAAGATCATCCCAGCAAACTCAAGGTAAGGAGAGTAGAAGGCTACTATCATCTGGGAAGGAGAAAACTCAAGTTCAGGCCAATCTCCTGCCATCCACCCTCTTACTCAGATGTTAGGAACAAGGGACAATATTTTCCCTTTGTCCCCATACTTCAGTGTCAGCCTGAGGTTAAGGAGTGATTGAAACCTCCAGCCTAGCACTAGATCATTCCCAAGGGGGTAAAGGTTGACCATCTGATCAGTGAGAGTCTGAGACAGTCACTGGGTCATGATCAGACAAGGGAGGAGGATCACTTCTTAAAAGGTGGGGAAGGTTGATGCCCAGACTCTCACAATCCCCAATTCTCTGCATCCCGGGCCGGATGAGTCAGTCCAGCCTTATCTGCTCTCCAATCACCACCCTAGATTCCAGAGGGCAGGAGTCAATGAGGACTCCTGGCCAAGGCTACATGCACCCGTTCAGTTTTGGGGAGCTCTCCTTTGGGAGTGGGGATGTCTGGCATGTTCTCATGTGTTTCCTTCCATCTCAGAGGGGAAAGGGATATGCATCAGAACTCAAGCACCGAAACCAGTTTGCAAATCCCTAACCGCACATCGCCATCACTCTCCCACAGCCCTCAACATTCTAGATCTCAAGTCTCGACACTGTCCAGCTCATGCACTCCTCCCCTCACAGGAGAGGTATGTAGAATTTTAAGTAATTAGTCTACTTTATAATAGATGGAGACTCCCCAGGATGCCTCAAATGGGGTTAGTACATCAAAACCTACTGGCTGATTGCATTAACATCCATTTTCCCTTCCCTCCATTGTGATAGAATCCCAACTTTTAGTTGGGAGTGTTGCTGACTGTTCCCCCCCAAAAAAGACTATTTCCAGCTACCTTTACAGCCAAGTATGGCCAAGAGACTAAGTTCATTTTTTAGGGGCCAGAGCAATAAACCTCTACCTTATGTAAGCCACTCTTACTTTGAACGTTTCTGTCGTATACATGTGTTCCTGACCTTAACTAACGCAGTTGGTCTCTCTTTGTTCCCAATGCATTTGGGAGCCCATTGCATTTTGTTGAAACGGTCTTTCTATATCCACATTCCTCCACGAGACGGAAGTGTAGCAGTCTCCAGATGCCCTCCCCTCCTGCCTGGCACACAGCAAGTACCTGTTGAGTATTTTTAAATCTTTGAAAACACGAATTTCCTAGGTAAAATTCAAAAAGTGTCTGCAGTTAGTTGGCCTGCCCTGTAATATTTGCCCCTGGGGTAACTCTTTCTCCTCTACAGATGACTCACGATGTCTGGCCCCAGGGTTTCCATTGCTGGCAAACCAGATTAGCCGGAGGCCAGAAATATGGGTGTAAAAAAAGCCATTGTTGGCCCTCCTCCCCCTCACCCGGGATCTTCCCCCTCACTGGCAGATGACAAACCGAGGCTTTGTTTAGGAAAAGTGCAGTGTTACATTTCTGACCTCTCAGACCCCAAAACTCCAGGAATGGAGGGGAAAAAAAAGCCCTCAATTTACCACTACTCCCTGCACATCCAAGCCAACATTTATTTAAAACACCCAAACACTACTGTTTTAGTATATTTCTCTCTCTCTCTCTCAGCTTTCTGGCTGGTCATGGAAACTTCCATCTACCCTTCCACCCACGGCACGGCCAACCTCTCCACCTCTTGATTTACTACTCTCCTGTTTGTCTCTACGAACTAACTTTAAAAAAAGATTTGTCGGGCACCCACTAAATGCTAAAGCACTATGCAAGGCGCCGGGATGGTGATGATATGAATTTGATCACAGGTTGGGTTTCTCCACCGGACGTCAACAGATGATACAGTTTGGCGGTTGTTCCGGGGAAGATACGTGCCAGACACGGCGGTAGCCTTGAGGAAGGACCACCTCAGTTTCTCCAACATAGTTGGGAGAGGCTTCGGGAGACAGCAGGGATGGGGCAGACCCTGAAGGACGGGCAGTGCTTCCGCAGGAGAATAGGGGAGAGGGCGAGTATTTTGTGCAAATATGAGTCAAGGGAGAAATATCCTAGAAAGCCTGGGACCCGTGACGAATGAGGCAGATTGTGCCATGGCAGGTGGTTGGACATGAGGCTGAACTGATGGTCAAGGGCCAGGCCAAGCAGGACCCAGAAAGCATTGTCTTCCCATTGGACCACCGCTTGGAGGCACTGGAGAGAAATGGAAGGGATTTGTGCAGTGGAGTCGTCCTTCCAACAGTCCTACTTTCAACGGATCTGTCTGGCAGGGATGTGGCCAGAGTGGACCGCCATTGCAACACTTCGAGTGAGAGGGGCGAGTGGGTGGGGATTAGAGAAAAGCATATTTGAAAGATGTTAAGGTCTTAGAGACGATACGACTTGGTGCCCACTAAACGTGGGGTGATCGTTCTGATTTTGTGACAGGCTGCACGGCTGGTAAATTCGAGATGGAAAACAGTCCATTATTTCTCCTTCTCTTTGATATTAACTCATCTAGGAGAAGAGATTATGGGTAGAGGGAGGGTTCTCCCCGGGCAGAGGCACCACTCAGCCGAGGCCGAGATTTTACCCTCACTCATATTGATCTCTACCTGCCTTGACTTCTGTTTTTGTTGCCCCTGCCATGCTAATCCCTCATTTCCAGTAGCTCTCATTTCTGGGGGAGAACGCACAGTAGATGATGGTCTGGGTTCATCACGTGAGCACCTCTGAAGCGGAGGAACTGGGCCTTCTTTATTGTCTGAGGGCCCGACACATGATGGCCAGCACTCTTTGAATACCAGAAGGGGTCATATCTGACTTGAACACCAGCCCAGGAGAAGAAGGCATGAGAAATGTATCACACCAGTGAGCTGGAGGAGACCAGCCGCTAGCTAGCCTACCGCCGTTGGCCAGAGACAAGCTGAGAGTGGGAGAACATGTGCCATGTGGGAAACCATGGGTCTTGGGAATTGTGGCTTGGGGGATGGGCAACAAAGAGAGTTAGCTGAGCCAGGCGCATGCTTCCACCAGACCATTCTCTTCACAGTCTCCTCTCACACGCCCCAGTGGTAGGAGATAGTCATTCTGCCTAGGGAAGAAAAGATAACGTGGAGACAAGTGGAGTCCCTTTTAGGTGCCCAGGCAGCAAAAATGGGAAGGATACATTTGCATACTAATGCAACTTGGACATTCATATCTTGCTTCATGAAGATATGGCGAGGTGTCCAGGTGTACAATGTTTTAGGCTTCTTTCAGCCTCTTCTATCCACGCATTTCTGGAAAGTTCCGGCCAAAGCATGGTAACCGTGAAGGAGCCTGATCAGGAATCAGTGGGGCCCTCCAAATTCACCAGACCGGTCCGATTACCCAGAGTCAAGGCGAATTAGAGTGTATGGGGCCGCTGTGGGTAAAACACTGTCATGACTCCAAGAAAACTGTCAAAGCAACTATTGCCAAGGATGTCTCTCGGCTGCTGTGTCCTTGAGCTCCAGCTAGGAGTGGCTTAACTCTGTGACTCTGGTTCCTGAATCAGTCTTTTGATTTCCCTTGGGCACTCCCTTGGATTGAGGACTGGGCATCATGCTCTTTACCCTGATGCCCCCAACATCGTGTTCACAGCAACCCGGAGCCTTGGGGCTGGAATTGCCCTCATCATGACCTGGTCAGGCCCTTTATTTTATAGAGGAGGAACGTGTAGCCCAGAGAAGTGATGTGACTCATGCTGGGAGCTAAGAACTATGTCCTGGCCAAGTAACACTGCCATCAAAGATGGGAGGTCCAAACAATCTAGAGAAAGATATGCTTATATGTGTATATGCTTCTCCATCCTTATACTGTGCAAGAGGCAGGAAGGGGGTGCACCTTATAAATGCAAGTGCCCCAAGCCCTACACCGGTGTAGCCCGTGGAACAACGTAGCCCACAGCCTAGGCCAGGCAATCTCTAAGACAAATCCCCATCGCCCTGAGTTCACGTTCACAAACCACTCTTTTCCGATAGATCCTGAGCTACCTTGACATTGGAGCAGAAGTCCCTTGGGAGAAAATATGAACTCCCAGATGTAGGTCTCCCATTATAAATCTTATCTGTCGGCACATCAGACTCCTGTGAGTTGGGTAAACTTCACTTGCCCCAGGGCGGGATGACCCCTGTTCTCATCTTTCTGCAAGGGTGATGCCACAGGCTCTGCCGGGAGGAACCAATCGTATCTTCTTACTCTGCTGCTTTCTCGACAAGCAGCAGATAACTTCCTTCCCCTACTGAAGTGTCAGGGATTACGGTTAGTGCTGTCTCAAATTTTTTGAAGTAGCAAGTAAGTATCTATGCCTCATGGGCGCCCAATACAAAGGTTGATCATACATAAGACATCCAATAGTAGCGTCCTATTTTGGTCCTCGGTTGCCCCCAACGCTCCATTCTGTGCCCCACCTTCTCCCATGTGACATCCCCTTCCCCTCTTCTTCCTGTGCTCAAGCTCCCATCTGCATCCTTAGTCTCCCTTCCCAAATAAAACTCCTCTCAGCAAGAATTTCCTGGAGAACATTCGGTGGGGGGACAATATCTGAGGATCTTGGCTCTCCTCTCCATTCCCTCTGCCCCTGCCATGATTGAGCCCACCCTTTCTCCTGCCCAGATATCACAAGAGCCCTGAAGTTGGTTTCGCTGCCTTCACTCTGATTCATTTTCTTAAAGCTCTGTTCCTATCTGGACACTTCCTCACCCAAAAATATTCAATGGCACTCCATTGCACACAGAATAAAGTTCAGACTCCCCATCCTTTGTTCGAAGTCTTGCATTACCTGGACCCAGTGATTTTTTTTTTCTGATCATACCTCTTCCTCTTCCCCTTCACTGGCCTTAACTGCCCAGCAGACCCTCATGGTTCTTCCCATTTTTCTTTGCACACCTCTCATATTGCCTTCTTGCCATCATTCTGCCTGGAATATTCTTTCCCTGAACCCCAGTCCCATGTATCTAAATGCTGCCCATCTATATCCGGTTAACATTGTTGTTAAGAACAACAGACACCAGGGGCATCTGGGTGGCCCAGTTGGTTAAGCATCTGACTTCAGTTCAGGTCATGATCTCAGAATTCATGGGTTGAAACCCCGCATTGGGCTCTGTGCTGACAGCTAGGAGTCTGGGGCCTGCTTTGGATTCTGTGTCTCCCTCTCTCTCTGCCCCTCCCCTGCTCACACCCTTCCTCTCTCTGTCTCTCAAAAATGAATAAAAATGTTTAAAAAAATTTTTAAAGAAAAGAACAACAGACACGAGAAACAACAGGCTTAAACCAGATCAGATTCTATTTCTCTTCGTATAGAAGAGAACCAGGCTCTTTCCTGCTTATTGCTCTATCATCCAAATGGTCCAAGGCAGGACCAAGAGTTCTGTTCATCATATCCATATTCCATGAATCAGGGTGCAGGAAGGGACAAAGACAAAGAAGGCCAAGTATGCATACCAGCTGTCTTTCACGGACTATTCCTGGAAAGTACCACATAACAGTTCACTAACATCTCTCTGAACTCAGTCATGTGGTCACATCGAGCTGCAGGGACATCTGGGAAATGCCTTTACTTGCGAGGGGCCATGTTCTCAATTAAAAATTGGGAGTTATTGGGGCACCTGGGTGGCTGAGTCGGTTAAGCGTCCGACTTCGGCTCAGGTCATGATCTCACAATGTCAGCAATTCCATTGCTCAGGGCTACCTGTGCTGCCCAAACTATGCTCCCACCCACACCTTGTCTGTAAGCCATCTTTCCATTCCCTGAACGTCTAGAGTAGTTTATCTGACCCTCCTTCCTAGCACATGGTAGTACCCACCCTCTAATGGCCATTTATGATATTATTTTATCCCTTGCTGAACTCTGGCCACCCATTAGGGAGTACTCTGTGTTGAATTCATTTCGATTTCTCCTGTCCTTGCCAAGAGTGAGTACCGATGGGGTAACATTTACCACAGTAATCCACAGTTCCCTGGCTCTTGGCCAACCTCGTCATTCTAACCCACCGCCTATAAGCATTCTTGGTAGTAATATAGATCCATTTTTACTTTAAGATCCTCTCTTTTCTTGGACCCAGATGTATGTCTACATGCTGTCCTGGGGGTGGATTTGAGCGACACTCACCCAGAATGAGTGTAATGAGTGCAAAGAGCTTTATCACACCTGACTCCCCACGCCTGAGGAGGGTCACCCTCCCAGGAGGCCCTGAGCCTCTTGTGAAAAGACACTCGTCAGGGCCTGACACATCCCCCTTGCACAGACACGTCTGTCTGGATTCCGTCTCAGGCTCGTAAGCTGTTACATAATCATGAGCTGTTACATAAATAATCACAGACTGTTGTATAAACAATGCCCAAAGCCTCTACTCCTTCTGCGCAAATACACGGTGTTATAAACACTGGATGGGTGGATGATTATGGCCTCCAATTGGCCAACTCTCTGGACCATTTCATTGGGCTGAAGTGCCAACTTGGTTTTGAAATGCAAATAAGATACCACAGACTCTTAATGGAATGTACCTCTAATGACCATGGAGGGGATCAGTTCTAGATCAATAGAAACCTTATCACGTGAAGTAAAGTGAGGAGGGGTGCCGGCGGTGTGCTGTCAGAGAAGTCTTTTCTGTCTTTCAACGAAAATAATCCCCAGAGCTTCTTGAGTTCTGTGAATGACGTGGGGTGTTTCTTACGCAGTATTTCTTAGCCTCACAGCCACGTGAGGGTAGGATCCCCACTTTGCAGAAGAGGAAACGGAGCCTCAGAGAAGTGATTTGCCCCAGGGCACACCAATGGATTTTATTTATTTATTTTTTACATATATATATTTTTTTAATATGAAATTTATTGTCAAATTGGTTTACCAATAGATTTTAGACTTGAACTCAGCTCTGTCTGGCTACAGAGATCTGGGTTTGTGCTACCGCACGACCTTTTGGATGTTTGACGAACTCTCCTGCAGCCCAGATAAGAACCTTCTGGAATGTCCAGGCTGAGCAGGAGCTGGTGGGCAACCGTACAGAGAGGCCAGTGGGGCTTGGTGGCGTAAGAGTGTCCCATGAGGGAAACGGTCTAGCTCGCTGAGGAGTGACTTCCCATCTGGGGCAGGTTTGGAGCAGAAGTATCGGAAGGCTGCAGAGAGGATTGCGTCTGGTTGGGGGTTAGAACAACACAATTTCTAAGGTGCCACCGACTCCAAGACTGCAAGCGGGATCAGAGGAGCAGGAGAAAACAGGCTTTTCACAAAGATTTCTTAGTGTCCTAGGAGAAGTAGGTTGCACAACATGGTGGGTGGAGTTCATGCCACTGAATTGTACACTTAAAAAATGACTAGGGGCGCCGGGGTGGCTCAGCCGGTTGAGCACTCGACTTCACTTCGCATCACGATCTCGCGGTTCATGAGTTCGAGCCCCGCGTCGGGCTCTGTGCTGACAGCTCGGAGCCTGGAGCCTCCTTCCGATTCTGGGTCTCCCCCTCTCTCGGCCCCTCCCCCGCTCATGCTCTGTCTCTCTCAAAAATAAACTTTAAGAAAAAAAGGACTAAAATCGTAAATTTTATGTTGTGCATATTTTGCGCACGCACACACACGCAAGTGAGTAGAAGAAAAAAAAAAAAAAGATCTATGTTTAGACCAAACAATATACCCAAGCACAGGAGACGTCCAATGTTATCAGAGGGCAGGACATTTGGTTTCACCCTTTAGACTCCGGGCAAAAGAAGCATCTTTGCTCCAAGACTGGACGTGTGTTGGAATTCGAATAGAGGAGGATGACCAAAAAAATAGTAGTCAAGAGCATCCTTTGCCCACCCACTGTGCTCATGGAACCAGGTCTATGACATCAGGCCGCTCTGTGTCCCTCTTGCCTTGTAAGTCAGAGATTGAGCCATCAACCCACCGAGGTCTAGTCATGATTATTAAAATCAATGGACTTCACTGGGCATTTTCTTTTTTTTTTTTTTTTTTTTTTTTTATTTTTGGGACAGAGAGAGACAGAGCATGAACGGGGGAGGGGCAGAGAGAGAGGGAGACACAGGATCGGAAACAGGCTCCAGGCTCCGAGCCATCAGCCCAGAGCCTGACGCGGGGCTCAAACTCATGGACCGCGAGATCGTGACCTGGCTGAAGTCGGACGCTTAACCGACTGCGCCACCCAGGCGCCCCTCACTGGGCATTTACTATCTGCAAGGTGCCTCGTGCTCAGGGTGAGCGTGAGGAAGGGGAGATCTGGGCTCTGCAGGAAGGGTGGGGAAAAGGTGGGTGGAGAGGCCCTGGTGGGGGGGGGGGGGGGGGTGGTGAGGCTTCAGGAGTGACTACCGGGCATGATTTCACTGCTTTCCTGGATGGTGTCTCTACGGCAACAGTACCTCCAGGGCCCTGCGGGTGGCCAGAGATTGATAACAGATCACGAAATCTCTTGAGAGAATATATTTTTTTCTCTCCTGTTTCTGGCTTGGACTGCGACTTTGTTCTCATAAATCCTGTTGTTCTTACCTGCCAAAAATGTCTGCACTGATGACGAGCGGCAGGGTCATAGAGGAGCAAAGGAACGGACGGCATTGGCCGGGGGAAGAGTCTGTGCTCGTTTCTCCCACTTCCTTCCTACCCCTGTCCTCCCCTCCGCACCTTCCTAACCCTTGGCTACTGTCAAAGGCTTTTTCCTGGACTCCCAGCTTCTCCAGACCTCAAGCTAGACATTCAGTTGCAGAAAAGTCTTCCTGAGATCCCGGTTTCCATCATCTCATGTTTTAGATTGCGACCCTCTCCTCCCGAACGGGAGCCCCGCACATTGGGCATCACCATGTGCCTGAGAGCTCACAGCACCTCCTTTCTCAGTCCTGTCCCCTCCCCATTCACTCCAGCCAAGCCCTTCTCCTCAACAACTGACCCTTCCCTGCCTCTGTGCTTTCTCATGAGTCATCTGAAAACTGCCGTCCTCCTCGTCAATTCAGGGCCACCACCTCCTCCAGGACCCAGCTCCCTGCCTTTAGGAAACATTCCAAAATGGCCATTTGCAGATTGGTTCACTGACGGAGACAGAAAGTTAACGAGGCAGACGCAGCCTTCAGTCTACATGTTCTCATCTCCCAGAGGGGAAAGCAGAGGATGTCCCAGGTTTACAGCAGATGCACAATAAAAAAACACCCTGTGCCCCTGGGCCTACCCTGACTGATCACACTCTTAGTACAGGAGCTCTTTCGGAACAACAGAGGAACTTCCCAACTCCATCTCGGTTCTGGGTTCCCTCCATCCCACACTCCCATCCTGCACAAGGTTCTGACCGACCAGGTACCCCAGGGAGAGAGAAAAAAAAGAGCCAACCCGGGTTATTTCTTCCTTCTTACCTGCGTTGTCGGAGTTCTTGGAGAGTTTGAGCCTTATCTCCAACCACCAGAACAGAGCACCCTAACTGTAACGAGGTCCTAGAAGTTTGGACCCGGTCAAGCAGAAAGCGGGTGGCTGTGGTCACACACACAGGAATACGCGACCTGTTCGCCAATGGATAAGTATGTGTGGAGTCCCTTCTCCGTGCAGACCCTGGGTTAGGTCCCGGAGGTACAAGGACAGCGAGCAGACGTTGCCATATCCTGAAGGAGTTTAACAGCTGTGGCAAATGCAGCCAGACACATGGGTTCCTTCCTTGTGGTGAATGTTATGCCAGGCGAGAGCCGCGTGGGATCCCAGAGGAAGCATCCAGGATGGGTTCCATGAAAGGTGGCATCTGATGTGAATGACGAGTCAGGTTCAAGCAGTCAAAGGAAGCAGGGAGGGGTGGAGCTGAGCACGGAGCTCTCACAATGTTCCATGAGGCCAACAGCTGGAGGGCTGGGGTAGAGGACACGGGCTGGGGGGCTTACCCAGGATGAGACTTAACCCAAAGCACAGCCAAGGGCCACCAGAAAGCTCCAAGCAGGGGAACGACTCACATTTTAGGTAGATGTCTCTGACGGCTGAGGGCAAAAGACATTGGGGTCGGGAGCAGAGGAGGTGGGAGGGTGTCTATGCAGGAAGCCCAGAGCCCAGCAGGTGGGGAGCAGTTCAACAGATCTACTGTCTGATTCTTACTTAAAAAAAGCAACCATGAGAACCGAAGAAGCCCCTTCCTGGAGATTCCATGCCACAGGCCTGAGGACGGGGTCAGGTCAGGCGTAGCCAGGTCACTGCCCGGCTCCTCATAACTGGAATTCACGCGCAACCAAAAGCCAAGAAAACCCAGCTCCTTGGGCCAATGTCCGTAGTATCCCAAAGCCAACCCCATCCAAACGTGGTGACTTCAGCTGTCACTCTCCAGCCCCCACATACTGTCCTGCACTTACAAGCATAACCCAGGCATCGTACCCCCTTGGCTTCTGAGACATGACGCATGCTGTCACCCCCACCTGGAGCTCGGCCGCTGACCCTAGACCTCACCCAAAGCGCCCCCCCCCCCAGCTCCTCAGGCTTCCTGAGATCCCCCTCTGGCTGAGGCAGAGCCACTGGCTGTGCTCCTCTGTTTCATGACACGAAGGAAGCATTTGGGTGAGCAAAAACATGGCACTCATCTTCCCCATACACAGGGTGACCACTTGGCTACCTCGGCTTTAAGGTCTGGACTTGCCCAGAAGTGGGCGCGTCCCCTTAAAAGTGCTGAGCTGGACACAGGGCTGAATTGGACACAGTCTCTGCTCGCCTCGTGAAGCAACAAGGCACTCACCTAAGTCGCTATGGTATGACGTTGACTGTGGTCTTTGCTGCCAGGGGATGCGTCGTGTCCCACAAAATTCACACGTTGAAGTCCTAACCACCCCCCCAGCACCTAAGAATGTGGGAGACACAGGGAGAAGATGGCCAACTCCAAGACAACGAGAGAGCCTCTGAGAAACCAGCCCTTTCCGGGACAGCCCAGCCTCCAGAACTGGGAGACAATGAATTTCTGTTCTTCCAGCCCCCCGGGCTCTGTGGTACTTTGTTAGGACCCCCTGAGCAGACCCATAGAAGTGCCATCATAGAGGAAAGCAGGTGTGCAACCAGATTGCCAAGAAGAGAGAAATCGATGCCGACAAGGAAGGAAGTCAGCCTAGGGGTTATTGGTGTGGGTTCCAGGATGGACTGGCTGGGTTCAGACACCCCCGATCCGCCCGTCCCTGGGGCGACAGTCCCCACTGGGTATGGTCATGGAGAGGATGATGTACGATAGAGCAGGTGCATCGAGTAAGCCCACCGTAAAGGGTAGTTATTGCTTTATTAATTATTGCGGAGGAACCCCTCATCATGTAAGCTGAGAACACAAAGACAGTGGGCCAGGGAGCACTCAGCAAGCCAAGGACTGGTCAGAGGACAGGGGAGTCACCTAGGAGAGCCCCGGGGGGACCCGGGCAGGGGAAAGGGGGCAAGAGCAAGGGAACGCTGGAATTCCTTGCTGGACTTTGTTCCCAAGGAGAGGACAGAACCGCTCAAGTTCCGCAAAGCAAGCGACAAGCAGGGAAGGGAGGCTGACCGGCTGGTGGAAAGGGGATCTGATGAGAGAAAGACAAAAATACGGGCAGACCAGATGCAGGCTTCTTTGATGCGAAGGAGAGAGCCTCGGGAGTGACTGCGGCTCTTCTATTCGTTTGTCTGAAATATTTATGTCAATGTTTGCATGCATAAACAAGGCAAGAGCCCAGAGGCAGACACTCCCCGCAGCTCTTAAAAGATTTGTGCAGAAGTATTCCTGGAAAAGACAGTTAATGCCTCTGCTCCCTTGCCCTGAAATTGATTGCTGAGAAGCAAGCTCTGCATTTGCGAGCTGGCTGCAAATGGCATTTCGTAGGCCCATCGCACCTGCCGGGTAGGGATGTGATGAGACTCGGGAGCTCGGGTTTCCATAGAGAGAACAGTCCTTAGAGAATTCAGCCGGGGGTGTCCAATGAATAAATAAAAGGCTGTTCACCGTGCTCCATCCATTCACCAATATTCTGCTCTGGAACCATCTATCAGAATGACGGGAGCCCTTCCTTTCGGCAAGAATGCAGGCCGGCTTTGCCAAGCATCACATCTTTCCAGTTTACCCCTGTCGTCCGGGTAGCAGAGAAGCTGAAAGTTGTAGGTAGCTTGGATATTATCTAGTCCCACGCTCCTATTTTGCGGATGAGGACACCGAGGCCCAGAGAAGGGATTTGCTCAGTCTCCCCCAGTTCGCTAGTGCCCGCAGAAGATACTGGAAGTCGGACACCGTGACTCCCAGCACAGGGTTTCCTACCGCCCGGCACAAACTGGAGAAGCACGGCCCCACGGAAATATAATGCAAGCCACAGACGTAGCTTCAGACTTTCAAGTAGCCACATTTCAAAAGTTAAAAGAAACAGGTGAAGTCAACCTTAATAATGTTTTATCCAGCGTAAAGAAGATGTGGCACGCATATAGAGCGGAATATTACTCAGCCGTCAAAAAAAATGAAACAGTGCCATTCGCGACGATGTGGATGGAGCGAGAGTGTGTTACGCTAAGCGGAGTAAGTCCACCAGAGAAAGACAAGTACCGTATGATTTCACCTGTACGTGGAATTTAAGAAATAAAACAGATGAGGATATGGGAGTGGGGGCGGGAAGAGAAGAGAGGGAAACCAACCACAAGAGACTCTTAATGACAGAGTACAAACGGAGGGTTGATGGAGGGGGGCAGGTGGGAGGGGGCGGCGCCAGACGGGGGATGGGCATTAAGGAGGGCACTTCTTGGGATGAGCACTGGGTGTTGTAGGTAAGTGACGAATCACTGAATTCTACTCCTGAAGCCAGTATGGCTCTGTATGTCAAGTAACTAAAATAGAAATGAAATAAAGGGAAAGAAAAAATATAAAATAAAATAATAAAATAAAATAAAACAAAACAAAATAAAACAAAATGCATTACGAGCCAAAGAATATTTTATCCAGCCTATGCAAGACAGACAGACTGTGCACGGACCAAAGACACCTCTCGTTCCAGGATCTCGAAGCTCGTTGTGCGCCTGCTTGGGCTTGGCAGGGACAAGAGGCGGTGGGGGGGGGGGGGGGTCAGACTCTGAATAGCAGCCTTTCCAAGAAAAGCAGTCAGTGTGCAAGCCCACTAAGCCATACATTTTGCAGAAAGTCTGCCCTTCTCTCGGGAGCATTGAGCATATAGACAAATATCCCCATAATGAAAGCGTGGGCTGTGGCAGACATTGTCCCAGCCTACAACACACAGAGAACTTTTCATCCAGCCACCCATTCCCAGGGTGCTTTTCGCTGACAAAGGACGCCTGTGGGCTGCTGGCATTCCAGCTATCTCCTGAGGTGGCTGAAAGTGGGTGGGGGTGCTAGCTCCTGGAAAGAATGCTGTGCCCGAGGAGAGAGAGAGAGAGGCTCGGCCCCTCCTACTGGAGCCCATGTCAGGTCAGCCCAGATGACTGATGTCTCATTCCCTGGCCCCCTCGGGTGGGAGGACTATACCAACTTCTAGAGCTCTATCCGGAGCTGCACCAAACGTCCGAGTTCCACGCGTGTCCGACGGTCCGGAAATCCATCTCAATTCCTTTAAAAGCTTCTGCCGACTGGCTTTGCCTCCACCTTGTCCAACAGTGTCAGCGTCCAAAGGGCCCAAGTGCCTCTCTGCCCCAGTCGACGAGTTCCGATGTTGGGGCCACTGAACAGGTGGACCAACCCGGGCTGATGAGAGAGAGAACAGATTCCCAAGGGAATAAAACCCTTAAGAGCAAGGCCGGGCTGCTCTCCACCACCCGCTGGCCCAAGGCGCGACTTACCTAAACGCCATCAAGGCAGATGCTCAGATTGATGGAATTAACCAGCCCCTCGGACAGCAGGTGACCTCGGAGTCTGGCTGCAGGGTCACGCTGACCAATACGCATACGTGGCTGTTGAGCCCTGGAAAGGTAGCTGGTCCAAACGGAGACGTGCTTTCAGTGCAAAACACACACCGGTGATCAAAGACAGGATGTAAAATCCCTCATCGACAATGTTTGTGCCAATCCCACGTTGAAAGTATTACATTTTACGTACGTTGGATTAGCTATGTATTATCACAATTAATCTCAGGTGTTTTTTTCTTAAATTTACAATTACACACACGGCCCCCGTTGCATTGCTGTTGGACAGCAAGGGTCTAATGGAGGCATTGCATCTGAAAGGCCTCTTCCTGGGATTTAATTCCGGTGACACTGGATGGGATTTGACTAGCGGTGTGGTGATGGAGGGACTCAGGTCTCCGTGTTGCTGTCACCGTGGCATCCACCAGGAATCTGCAGTAGGACGTCTCCAGACGAGAGTCGACTTATGTGATTGCCTCTCACCCTTTGGAAACGGAGCATGAAATCTAGCACCAAACACTGGGGCCTCGTCAACCCAAGACATCCTCGTAACGACGTAGTGACGGAATTGATCTTTACGTTGATTTTGGTGGGTGGGTGTATGTATGAACCTATGCGCGTGATAAAATTACGTAGAATTAAACACACACACACACACACACACACACACACACGCATCTGTATTATTTCTTATGAGTGCAAGTGAATCTGTAATCACCCCTAGGTAAAAATGTTTAATTAAAAAAAAAAAAGAAAAATCGGGACACCTGGGTGGCTCAGTCAGTTAAGCATCTGACTTCAGGTCAGGTCATGATCTCACAGTTCGTGGGTTCGAGGCCCAAGTAGGGCTCTGGGCAGACAGCTCGGAACCTGCTCTGAGTTCTCTGTCTACCTCTCTCTCTCTGCCCCTCCCCCGCTCACACTCATTCTCCCTCTCTTTCTCTCTCTCTCTCTCTCTCTCTCAAAAATAAATAAATAAATAAACATTTTTTAAAAATAAATAAAATAAATCAAGGCTGGGGCACCTGGGTGGCTCAGTCTGGTTAAGTAACCGACTCCATTTCAGCTCAGGTCATGATCTCACGGTCCGTGAGTTCGAGCCCCACATCAGGCTCCACACTATCAGTGTGTGGTCTCTATCTCCCTCACTCTCTCTCTCTCAAAATAAGTAAAATAAACTTTAAAAATTTGTTTAAAAAACCAAGGCCCTATTTGCATGCCCGTGTCTCACAATAGCCAACAGAAGCAGCCCAAATGTCCACAGACACAGGAATGGACGAACAAAATGTAATATG
Source organism: Neofelis nebulosa (assembly GCF_028018385.1). NCBI lineage: Eukaryota > Metazoa > Chordata > Mammalia > Carnivora > Felidae > Neofelis > Neofelis nebulosa. The sequence continues at coordinate 8,977,203 of NC_080797.1, forward strand.
CACATACATACAACGAAATATTAAAAAGGAAGGAGATTCTAACACGTGCTGCCACATGGATGAACCTTGAAGACATCACGCTGAGTGAAAGAAACCCATCCCCAAAGGGCAAATACTGTATGATTCCACTTGTATGAGGTACTTAGAGTCACTGAATTCATAGATACAGAAGGTGGGAAGGTGTGGCCGGTGGGCTCTGCGGGAGGAAGGAGCAGGGGACTAGTGTTGAATGGGGACAGAGTTCCAGTTGTGCAAGAGGAAAATTGTTCTGCGGGCGGGTGGAGGTTGCCGGCCGCACAATAGTGTGGATGTGCTTAACGTCACTGAACTGTGCTCTCAAAAACGGTTATGGGGCGCCTGGGTGGCTCAGTCGGTTAAGCATGACCGACTTCGGCTCAGGTCGTGATCTCCCAGTTCGTGAGTTCAAACTCCACACCGGACTCTGTGCTGACAGCTCCGAGCCTGGAGCCGGCTTCGGATGCTGAGTCTCCCTCTCTCTCTGCTCCTTCCCCTCTCGTGCTCTCTCTCCTTCTCTGTCTCAAAAATAAACATTCAAATTTTTTTTACTTAAACAATGGTTAAGATGGGACATTTTGTTGTGCGCACTTTGCCACAATTTTTAAAAGTTAAAAACTCAGGGACTTAGACCTCAAGATCAATGACTCTCTTTCCCAAGTGACCCTGTTCAAGAAGGTAGAACCAGTAAGCTATGGGCTTTGTTAGTAGGGAAGCCAAGGTCTAGCTTCTGGGTGACTGACCTATAAGAGAAGCAGAAGAAGGGCATGTCCCTGGCAAACGTGTTGGGCAAGACGTGGGCCAGTTCGGTCTTCCAGTGCCCAGAGCTCACTTCAAACACGTCCCATACTCGGATGGATCTCTTATGCCACCCAAAGGTGGACCTCAACCTATTAGCACAGAGGTAGCCTTGATCCAAAATGTTAATCAATGAACGTGTCAGGGAGCTGGAAATCTGGGTGGTCGTATCCACGCCTAGAGCTCCAAGGGGCCGGGGAGGCAAGGACCGTGCCCAGTAAAAGCAAATCGGATCCACTTTGGCATCTGGGGATGTATTTCTCAAGATCACCTCACTCAACTTGCAAGGTGTTTCTTGCACAAACTAAGGGGCCTTGACTTCACGGGCCACCCCAACTGTATAGCTGAAGCAGCCCCAAGTTTCTTCCTTAGGTGTAGCTGAGCCCACTGAGTAGAGCGGGACAGGGGGCCTATCTGTACCGACAAGAAATAGGCCACCCAGAGGAGATGACTCCAGTGTGCCTGCGGTGAGTCACCCTCAGACATCGGTGAGCGGGAGGAGGGAGCTGTCCAGGTCAGGGGGGTCTCTCTTATCCCGTCACCAGAGACACAAGATAACACGGGTCCAATGTTGGTAATGGGGTCATTCCAGAAAATAATTATTTCTTTCCCCTTAAATTCACATCAGGCTGGCCAGAAGCCCCTGGGCTGCCTGGAATATTTATGAAGAATGCCCAACATCTTGGCCATCCTTTTTAGCCACCGGGGCATTTATTTAGACTCTGCTCTTGACCTCCACCATGGACCGTCACCCAGACTGCAGCATCGGTGGTTCTGCCTCTGACCTTGACAAAAACCCGCGGATATCTCTAAGACTCTGCTCCACTCTGCTCCATGATGTCTCCTCGGCCCCTGTTCCCTGAGCCAAGAGATTCAACTGTTTATGAAACACAGTATTGTATTCCCTCTCGGTCATCTCAGTCATGGGAAATTTTTGTGTGGTGATGCATAAATCCCAGAAAGTTTGGTTTAAAAAGTTCTCTAACGTGTGGGTGGCTCCTCAAGTTTGTCCAGGTTTACTGAATATCCTATGTCCAAAAAAAAAAAAAAAAAAATGAGTCTCCAAGCCCCCGAGCTAGCAGAGTGGCTGGAGAATATTAGGTTTTGACTCAGTTAAGGACAAGCCTCCCATGATCCAAAATCCCTCTAATAAAGCCCTTATAATACATCCCCAGATAAGTTAACTATTCTCTTTGAGAAGTCTTTCTCTGATGTTTTACTCACTCCATCAACAATCATTTCACGAGTGCCTGTGTATCGGAATGTGACAATTCACCTGGTTCCAGTACCTTCTCCCATCTCCCCGTCTCCTCGTCAAGAAGACTTTCAGGGCACCTGGGGGGCTCAGTGGGTTAGGCATCGATTTCAGCTCAGGTCATAATCCCGTGGTTTGCGGGTTCGAGCCCCGCATCGGGCTTTGCGCTCACAGCCCAGAGCCTGGAGCCTGCTTTGGATTCCGTGCCCCCCTCGCTCTCTCTCTCTCTGCCCCTCCCCCACTCATGCTCTGTCTCTCTCTCTCTCTCTCTCTCTCTCTCAAAAATAAACATTTCAAAATAAAGACTTTCCATCATGACTAGGCAGCCCTTGCAAATGATGAGCGCAGATACGTGTATTGATACGGAAACGATGAAGGAGCTTTCAAAATGGTACCTACTCGATGCCGTTTTTTGTAAATACCTAAACGGTGTGTGTTTAACCCCACTTTTGTAAATACATATTTAGAGATAGACAATAAGTAGATCGATAGCCTGTGTGTATTTCAATACAACTCTGAACGGACATATACAAAACTGTTCACAGCCATATCTAACAGCTTTAATTTTCTTTTCTTTTGGCTGCCTTTTCCTGTTCTTTTCTAGAGTTAAACACATACTACACGCGAAACCAAAAACTCCGAATGAGTTTTAAAGGAAACACAAGCACGAGAGGGGATGGTTAGTGGATGTGATGGCCGTTTAAAGATGTTTCTGTGTGTGTGTGTGTGTGTGTGTGTGTGTGTGCAGTTTGAGGAGGGGGTGTTCTGAGTTCTGTCTGAGTTTCTGAGTTTCTCTGCAGAAGCATCTTATTTTTTTTTTTAAAGTTTATTATTTATTTTGAGAGAGACAGAGAGAGTGAGCAGGGGAGGAGCAGAGAGAGAGAGAGAGAGAGGAAATCACAAGCAGTCTCCACAGGGTCAGCGCTGAGCCCGACGTGGAGCTTGAACTCATGAAACTGAGATCATGACGTGAACCGAAATTGAGATTCAGACGCTTAACCGACGGAGCCACCCAGGCGCCCCACTGCACCAACTTTAGGCCTAGACAGAGAGAAAGGTCCGTTTTGTATTTTTCCTGCATGACTGGGGTTAAATTATATATGCAATACCTATACATTATGTTTAGTTCTCAGAGAGCCTTGACAACCATTAACATTGCTAATGCCTGTATCTATTATTGCATAAATCTTATCCCTTGGGCTAACCGGCCTTGGTAACATGAACTCTATCACCAAACCCACTAATTAGCATACATTCAGGCGTGTTATTCATATTCGCGGTGCCAAACTTGCCTGGCTATTCTATTCCCTGCTCCGGATGAACTTCAGATTCAAAACTGGTCTTTTTCTGTTTTTCAATTTTTTTTTTTTTTAACGTTTCTTCATTTTTGAGAGACAGAGCACAAGCGGGGGAGGAGCAGAGAGAGAGAGGGAGACGCAGAATCCGAGAGGAACGCCACGTCCAGGGACGATGCTGCAGCCGTCCAAAACAAGAAATCTCTTGGAGGCGAATCGGCTTGTCTTAGGTGCTCGTGACGGCTCCTGTGGGCACCAAATCAGCATTTCAAAATTAAGCCAGCTGGGAGGACCGGCCATTCGTCCCCCAAAGGGGTCACGAGAGCCAAGGCCCGGAAGTCCCCTGGATCTGGCTGCTTCCTTGGGACACCACCTTCCGGGAAACGAAGGTCTGAGCTCGAAGGACTGGGCATCTCCCCAGAAGCTGCTTGTCCCTTTCTGCCCCAAAGCCTGTGCTTCCCCAGGAAGCCTGCCAGGTCATGGGGGCCATTTTCCTAACGTCCATGGTCCTGGGGCACAAAGTTCTTACATTGGGGTGTAGGACGCTGTATGCAGACAGACACATCAGGTGCCTGCCTACTTTCCTTCTACTCCCCAACCTTTAGCGGGGCGCCTCCTGCATGGAAAGCCCTGTGCTAAGTGCTGGGGTTCAAAGGGGAGAGGGGGGCAGTCCTTGCCTCACGGAGTGGGGGCGGGAGGAGAGGCCTTCCGGGGTGGGGCTGGCGGGAGGGAGCTTTACGCACAGATGATCAAATGTCCTGTGGAAAGTGCTAGCCACCTGGTGCGATCCTCTAGCCCAGGGAGCACCAAGGCGAAGCAGGGCCAGGTCTGGAAGTGCTGGGAAGCTTCCCGGGGCAAGTTCACGTGCATTCCATCACAGGACTTGCTTTATGGCGTCTTGGTCTATAAATACCTCCAGCCAGCACAAATGCACTTCCACAGGAGGATAGAATTTCAGCACTAGAAGCCGCATCACGTTCATTAACCCTGCCGCCGGTCTGATGCTAGAAGCCCCTCCAGGATACGGGCCCGGAAGCGTGGTTTTTTTGATTCCTCTCAAGACAGCGTGCTCACTACCACCCGGGGAGGGGTCAGGACTACCGGGGCACCCGCGCAGAGGCCCCGCTTTGCAGAGCCTGCTTCCAGCTTTAGGAGAGCGTGAGGGTTGTGGAATAATGTCCCCTGTATGTCTGGCCTGTCCGGCATGCCCAGGGCCCCAAGCACAAGGATCCGGGGGCCTGGGGCTGCATCTCAAGTGTCGGAATGGAACTGCCAGCTGCCGGCGGTCGCTCTGAACGCACGCGGCGACTCAGGACACGGCAGGTGCTTCTCAGGGCAACCGGCACAGCCTGGCACCCGGTGCCCCCCACCCCGCAGTGTGTACCCCTCCCCCGTCATGGGGCCTGCGGTAACCAGAGCTTTGGCAAGGTCTCCGCTGGCCTCTCAGCTCAGCCCTGGGGGCATCCTGCTTTATTTAGACGTGCTGTTCACCTTGCTTTGGAGAGTCCTAAGCTCTCATTTTATTTCTCTCTTTTTTTTAACATTTATTTATTTTTAAGAGAAAGACGGAACACTCGCAGGGGAGGGGCAGAGAGAGGGAGACACAGAATCCAAAGCAGGCTCCAGGCCCCGAGCTGTCAGCACAGAGCCCCAAGCGGGGCTTGAACCCATGAACTAAGCCACCCAGGCGCCCCTCGCATGGTTTTATTTCTGCCACTGCCCAGGGATCTTCAGCGTCCCCCTGCCTTCCCTGCTGACCTCTTCTGTTCTGAGCACCTATGACACCTTCAGCCTGGGCCTTCCTAGCACATGCACCATCCCGTCCTGCCTGCTATTTTCCACCTGCCCTCTCGGCTACCCTCCTCCCACTAAGCCCCGAATAGAGAAGAATCTCGCTCCAACCACCTGAGAGCCTTCGAAGCGCGAAGTAGGTTTCAACAAATGTTTGGTGAGCGGAGACATGAATGCAGTTTGGACCCTGCTCTCCCTCAACGCACCCAGATCTCACAGGACCCCGGGGACAGGGAAATGAAAACAAATCACTGCAAAGGAGCGGGAAGGGGCGGGGGGAGGGGGGGGGGTTGGCGGGTGTTGGAGACACTGAGTCCGCAACCACGAGTCCTCGGTAAACATTTGCTGGCTTGGTAAACAAAATGTGCACACAGTCTGTTTCTCCTCTCTCTGCGCGTTGGCCATTCCGTCCAAACACGGAGCCGGCTGCCTTCCTGACAGCATACATCTTGGTTTTACATTCAAATAAGGAGAAATGTTGTCCTGAAAACCAAGGCATCTGTGAACGAAGCATCTGTGTGTGCCGTGATGGGCTAGATGGCTTTTGGAGATTTTCCTTTTGGCTTTTTTTTTTCTTTTTTCGTGGAGCAGGCTCCACGATCTCACCACCGTGAGATCATGACCTGAGCCACCCAGGTGCCCCTGGAGCTTTTTCTGATCGCATCCCCGTGTTTTATGGAAAAGAACAGAGATTCCAAGTGACTTCCCAGAGTTCCTGCAGCAAGGTGGACACAGGGCTGGAGCTACAGATGACCCCATCACCCAGCGCCAAACCCGCCCTGCCCAGCTCCCTCTCCTAAGGACCCCCTCTTTTTACAGCTCCCCTCAAGTGATCTCCTGGACAATGTCCTTGCTTTCCCGGGCCTATTCAGAAAAAAATGTGGCGTGAGGCCCCGTGGGACTCAGCTTTCCCGGTGATGACAGATCCGTGGCTCTCCAACCTGTCCCTGGAGGTTCTCCAAATCATGTGCTCCTGATCGCAGCCCCCCCACCCCCGCCCACCCCACGTAAGGCTTTCTCCTGCATCCACAGTGGAAGCTCACAGAAGTGAAACTCTTCCCTGATCAGATTGTATTATCAGTCTGGTGAAGATATTTCCTCCATTGAAGGAGTTTGGCGGGGGGGGGGGGGGGGGGGGGGGGGCGCGCCTGGGTGGCTCAGTCGGTTAAGCGCCCAACTTCAGCTCAGGTTGTGATCTCACGGTCCGTGAGTTCGAGCCCCGTGTAGTTAGAGGTGAGAGTACGGACAGCTGGTCTACTGGGGAAGGCGATGCCAAGCATTCGTTTCATGCCACCAACACCCAATTTTTACCAGGCCCTCCTGGGGATGACTGTGATGGTTCATTTCTCTGTGTCAATCCGACTAGGCTGCAGGAGGCCCAGAGAGCTGGTAAAACATAATTTCTGAGTGTGTCTCCGGAAGAGATCACCATCCGAATGGGTAGGCTGAGTGCAGGAAGACCCGACCTCACCAGGGCAGGGGGGTTTCATCCAATGTTCCAAGAGAACAAAACAGTGAAGGAAGGGTGAATTCTCTTCCTCTGCCCGAGCTGAGACAACCACCACCTCCTGCCCTTGGAGCCATCGGTCCCATTGGTTCTCTGGCTTTCGGACCCACACCAGGGCTTACAGGGTCGGACTCCCCATTCTCGAGCCTGCAGGCTCAGACTGAATTGTACGTGGTCTTTCAGCTCGCAGAGGGCAGATGATGGGAGCTCTCGGCCTCCATAAGCACACAAGCCAATTCCTATAATAAATGTCTCCATATGTCCTACTGGTTCTGTTTCTCTAGAGAACGCTGGCTAATTCTACGATAAGGAGGAGAATCCTGGGAAGGAAGAAGAGGGACCTTTTTCAACAGAGAAGAACACTTAACTGAAAAGACAAGACCGAGCGAGAGAGCAAGGCAGGAGTGGCTTCCGATGGCCCAGTAGGGCCCCCTAGATAGTCCCTGGAGCCCTGGGGTGCTTCTGCACCAGCGCCCTCGAGGGCGTCCCACAGGCCAGGCCACTTACGGGTGTTTCGGTCCCTCTTTCCTCACCCCCGGGGCAGGTTCTGCAAAATACCTGTTAGTTGAGCTCGACACTGAAGTGCCAGGGAGGGCTGAAGGCTCGGTCACTCCTCACCTGCCCTTGTCCCTTTTAGACACTTATCAACGTGGTCTTCAAGAAAGGGGTGAAGGATTGCCCGGCACTCGGCTCACAAGCGCCAGGCTCTGGGCACCTCTATTCCTGTTCATGAGGTCTGGATGGTTCTGCGGCTCTAGATGCCTGGGGGAGGGGAGCGGAAGGCGGACTCGTGCCTGCTCAGTCCAGATCAGGGTCGGGCCGGGTCGGGGTGAGTCCGGGGCTGTCCTGTGTCTGCTCCCCAGGGGTCCTCACACACCCTCCAAGATGGTCTCTCAAGAGGCCGCAGACAGCGCCCCCGGTGCCAAGCGGCCCGGGGTAGGGGTGCACAATGGGGGCCTGTTCCTGTGGACGCCAGGAATATTCTAGGAGAAAAAAAAGCAGAGGGGAAAAAAATGTCTAAATATCTGCTTTTGCTTCCTACACCTCACCCACTCAAAACATTAACTTCATACCAAGCTCCCACTGAGTCAGTGTCCAGGGACTTTGGGCAGGCCCTCGGGCAGGCCAGGAAGGAGCCGAGGAAAACCAGCCGGGTCTACAGTAGCTCCGTTGGGCGTTAGCCCCACAGCCTTGACCCCATGCTCTGTGCTTTGGGGTTGTTGCTGTTGTTGTTTTGGGGGCTGGTTGGGTGGGGTTTTTTTGGTTTTGTTTTTTTTTTTTTTTTTTGGTTTGGTTAGTTCATTTTTTTCTTTTTTTTTTTTTTTCCTTTTTAAGTATTTGATGGGATTGTTTGTAGCAGTCATATTTCAAGAGTGCCAAGGATGGGATATTTGCGTTCTTCTATTTTTTTTTCTTTCCAGTGAAAAAGGCAGAACTTCAGACAGCTGCAGGACTTGGTAAATTCAAGTTTGGACCCTCCCTATCACACCTGCTAGAAATAACGTCAGCCACGGCACCCAGCTCAACAGATTTGGTTGCAGACAGGGTTACGAGTTCAGGGGAAGGGAAGGAATAGGGCTTTTAGGCTGCAATCACCTGGTTATGAAATTCAACCTTTGGGAGGGAAGACAGGCCTGTCAGTTAACACAAGAAAGGAGTCTATATTCCACGCGCCCGTCTGGTCATCTAAGGAAAAAAAAGGGCGATTTTACTACCTAAAAATCACGTTCGTTCTTGCCAAAAGGCTCGGTGACAGAAAAACATTACAACAAAGCCCTCTGGGCTTCCTCTTATCGGCTGGTAAGAGAGATTTTAAAGTTGCGTCAATGAAAACAATTTGATTCTGGCACATAAACAGGCAGACAGATCAATGCACCAAAATCGAGAGTCCCGAAAGATACTGGAAAACACAGAATAATTTAATGTGTAAAAAAAGGGCAAATATCCAGCCACCGAGGGAAAAGTGGATCATTCAGTAATATTGTTGGAAAAACCGACTCACCGTGGCGGGCGGAGGGGGGGGGGGGTGGGGGGGGGGGGCAGACGTTCACCTGGAAAGAACAGGACATCGTTTTTTATGTAACCTTGGAAGAGGAGACAGCCTTTCTAATTAAGAAAAAACCCGGGGGAGGGGACACCTGGGTGGCTCGTCAATTGGGCCTCCAACTCTGGATTTCAGCTCAGGTCATGATCTCATGGTCATGGCATTGAGCCGGGCATGGGGCTCTGTGCTGGGCACAGAAACTGCTTGAGATTCTCTCTCTGTCTCCCTCTGCCCCTTCCCCTGCTTGTACTTTCTCTCTCTCTCTAAAAAAACAAAAAACAAACAAGCAAAAAAACTCAGAAGGCATAAATAAAAATATTGATGATGTTGACTGTATAAATATTTGAAGTTTCATCCCTCCCAAAAACACCAAAATGATGTCAGAATACAAATGGAAAGATGGGGAAAACATTTGAAAGACAGGTTATGGATAAAGGACCAATATATGAAGGGCTTACTATGAAAACAGGACTCATAAACCACAAGTCAAAGGCCAACAACTCAATTTTTTTTTAATGAGCAAAACATAGAAACGAGATGTTCACACACACACACACACGCACACAGAGGAAAATAGAAATGACATATTTTAAAAATGCAAAGAGGGGCGGCTGGGTGGCTCAGGCAGTTAAGCATCTGACTTCGGCTCAGGTCATGATCTCGCGGTCTGTGAGTTCGAGCCCCCCGTCGGGCTCTGTGCTGACAGCCCGGAGCCTGGAGCCTGCTTCGGATTCTTTGTCTCATCTCATGTGCTCTCTGCCCCTCCCCCACTTGTGCTCTGTCTCTCAAAAATAAATAAATGTAAAAAAAAATTTTTTTTAATGCAAAGAAAAAAGAGAAGGCAAGTTAAGATCTGTAAAATTTTGCCCCCACACTGTTAAAAGAAAATGTTTTGTTACAAATTAGGTCGACAAAGATGAAAACTCTTTTTTGTAACGTTTTTATTTGTTATTGAGAGACAGAGCGTGAGCAGGGGAGGGGTAGAGAGAGAGAGAGGGAGACACAGAATCCCAAGCAGCCTCCAGGCTCCGAGCTGTCAGCACAGAGCCCAACGCGGGGCTCGAACCCACGGACCGCGAGATCGTGACCCGAGCCGAAGTCGGTCGCTTCACCCACTGAGCCCCACGAAACTTTGCTAATTCATACATGCTGCTGCTTAAGATGTGCCGAAGTCAACATTCTCATCGACGGTGGAGGGAAGCGTAGACAGTTGTGACCCGTTCCGAATGTCTGTCCAAATAAGACGCACGTTTACACCAGCTGCACTTCCAGGATCCTGTCTTGCAGATGTCCTTGCTCACGTGAGCTGAGACACAGGGCCACTCTGCAGCTCGGTCTGCCATAGCTGGAGACTGGACTCCGTCCAGATGTCCACCCAGAGGTTTAACCGGCTAAATACCGGCGACACACAGTATGAAGTTTCACACAACAGTATACTCCGCAGGGGCACCTGGGTGCCCCAGTGGGTTAAGCCTCCAACCCTGGATCTCGGTTCCGGTCTTGATCGCAGGGTCACGAGATCAAGCCCCACATCGGGCTCTGCGCTGACACCGCGGACCCTGCTTGAGGGACTCCGGCTTTATACCGAGAGGAGATGTGACACGATCTGACCCCGGGTTTTAAGGACAGACTGAGAAAATTTCCAAACAGATGCACGCCAAGCCGTAACGGGGGTCGCCTCCAAGAAGGGGAAGAGTGGGGGGCAGGCAGGGAGGTGTGAGAGAGAATTCATCTGTATTATATTTGGTTTCTTGGTTTCACGGTGCACAAATTGCTTTTTCCGTTTAGAGCCCCTTTGCCCTGTGTGACGTGCAAAATCAAAGAACATCCCCCAGGAAGGGACCCCCTCATTCCCGGATGGCTCAATAATCGAGGGGTTGCCTGGGTGGGTTGCAGTCCACGGCATCAGGAGAAGGCTCCCAGGTGGAGGGTTGCAGGGGCCTGGGGTGGGACGCGGGAATCCGAGGGGGCACAAACTTCCTTCCACCATGGATGCTGCCATTCGATGCCTTGCACACAAAGATGGAAAACAACAGAAGGAAGCAGGGTGGGCTAAGAGATGAGCTCAAGGAGTTGCACCAAACCCACGTCCTACCTCTCCTGGAGCCCGCTTCGGACGTATTGAACTCGAATGCTTGAATAAATCACTGGGCCTCTCTGACCCTCTGTCTCTTCGTCTTCGAAACGATTGCATGAGAGTAAAGGATCTCTATAAAATCATCTCAAGCGAATCTGTTCACTCGATCATTCTACGCTTCTAAAGCAACTGGCGGTTGGCATAGCCCATGACCCCACTCAGGAAAGGATTACCAGAAATGGAGTTCTGAAAGGCTCTGAGCAGGCCCAGCTTTGTTGCAATAAGGGTACAACCTTTCACACTGATGACTTTTTAAAATTACCTGTGAGTTCCTCAAAGGCAGGCCTTATGCCCCGCTTTCCCTCACCGACCCTATCTTTAAGGTTCAGCGTTGAGTTATTGATAAGCCAGGTCAACGAGAGAAGAAATCCAAACAGGTCTCAGCCTCTGCTTATGGATTTAGCTGTTGCTTTGCCCCAAACTCTGCTGTGGCCATCCGTCATTCTAGGAAAGAGGTTTGCCTTTTGGTTTTGTTTTTTCCAAGGTGACCCACCTTTACCCTCTACCTGCCCCCACCCCCAGCCTCCACTGGGGTCCCTCAGCCTACCGACCTTTGCTTCTCAAAGTGCTTTCCAGGGAACCTGCATTGGAATTATCTGAGAAACTTGTTGAAAATGCAGATCTCTGGGGGCACCTGGGCGGTGCAATCAGTTAAGGGTCCAACTCTTGATTTTCGCTCAAGCCATGTTCTCACGGTGGTGAGATCGAGCTGGGGGTGGAACCTGCTTAAGATTCTCTCTGTCCGTCTCCCTCTCGGTAAATAAACAAACAAGCAAATAAAATGCAGACCTCTGGGCCCCATCCAGACCTACTAAGTCATGCTCTCTCCACGTGGGTCCCGGGACTCTGCATTTTTGGCACATGCATAAGGCACCTTGTAAGAACTCTGAGGTGTGAAAAACACTGCTTCTGCCCAGCCACCCTGACCTTCGTTGAATGGCGCAAATGGGCTAAATTCCTTCCCACTAAATGATCGAAGGGTCTGTAAAACATTACTCCAAAATTTAGCAGCTTAACGCAACCGACACGTATTACGTCACAGCGTTTCTAGTGGTGAAGGTCCTGGGGAGCAGCGTGGCTAGGTGGTTCGAGCGTAAAGTCTCTCATGAGATTTCAGAGGGGTTGGCCAAGGCCGCCGTCCCTTGAGGGGGCCAGGGGATCCGCCTTCGAGCTCTCTCACCCAGCTGTTGGCACAAGTCTTCACGGACTTCTCCACAGGGCCGGTCACACCATGTGAGAGTTTGCTTCCCCCACAAGCAAGGGATCTGAGGCAGAGAGTGGGCCACCCGAGACCAAAGTCATGGTCTTTTCATAACCTAATCTTCCCTTCGGCCACATTCTACTCGTTAAAGTAGGCCACTAAGTCCGGCCCCCCACTCAAGAGGAGAGAAATCAAGCTCCGTGGCTTGAAGGGAAGGGTGTCGAAGGATCTGTGAATGTTTTATTTTTTTTATGCTTATTTATTTATTTTGAGAGAGAGTGAGAGCAGGGAGGGGGCAGAGAGGGAGCGAGACAGAGGATCCCAAGCAGGCTCTGCGCCGTCCGCTCTGAGCCCAGCTTGGGGCTCGAACCCACGAACCGCGAGATCATGACCTGAGCCCAAGTCAAGATTTGGACGCTTAACTGACTGAGCCACCCAAGCGCCCCTGTGGACGTATTTCTAAAAACACTGTTCTACTTCAGTGTCTTCACCAATGAGGTTAGTTAAGTGAAAGGCCTCCTCCTCCTCCCCTGCACACACACACACACACACACACACAGCTTTCCAGGCTAAATCCTACTTGCCCTTCAAGTGTCGAGTCAGGCATCCCTTCCCTCCTGGGCCTCCCTGTGTGGTCACACGGTGGCGGTGTAATTGCACAACCCCAGGTGACGCCGTTCGCCCGGGAGTCGTTGTAGATTTGTGTGTTCGTTAAAACAACTTTTCAGCAGGTGGTTGAAACCGTAAGAGGCCTATACTCTCGAACGTCTCTCCCAATTTTCAGGGACGTCTTTGTCTGGCTACAGGCCAGTGAAGAGCCATCTCAGGAACCTCGCAGCCCCACCCCATGTGGCCCACTGCCAGGCCCCAGACTCACAGCAGAGTTCCTACCTCGTGCGTCCCCCACAGGGAGCCACCGGCCCAAACCCAACATGCTGGCTGAGGTCGTGGCCCTGTGGGGGCTTACCAGCAGTGATGATGTTAGCTCTGGTTCTACAGGGCGGAATTCCATGACCGTTTGCTGGGCACACGCGTCCCCAGGTGGGCGGTTGCCCCATGCCCTCACTGGAGGAGCTGTGAGCCACCAAATCAGAGATGACCCAGGGCAGGTACTGTGAATCAGGCGGGGCTCGTGGATGCCTGGGTGGAGAGGCCACGCTGTCTGGTGAGGACAACTGAGGCCTGGGAGTTAGATGCAATTTCTGTGCTCGCGTGAGCCTAGGACATTCTCTTAACCTGGGTCCTCCCCCTCTCGGGATGCTTGAAGCATGAAGTAACGTGTGTGAACACGCTTGAGAATTCATGGGTTTCCTACAAACGTAAGGTGTTACCACACTGAGCCAAATCTGAGGGCAGGTTGGAGAGAAAGGAAATCCAGAGCCCCAAGACTTTGCAGAAATCAAACAAGCAAATCGAATCGGGAAGGATTGATTACGGTGGGAAGTCACCCAGCTGTTGAGAAAAGTGAGTTAGATCTCTACCTGTCGACTTCAAAGACGTCCATGAGGCAACATCTCACTGTTACGCGAGAAAAGCCAAGGAAATGTATTTTGTGGGGTGCCTGGCTGAGTCAGTCGGTAGTGCGGACAACTCGTGATCTCAGGGTTGGAAGTTCAAGCCCCACATTAGGTGTAGAGATTACTTAAAAACAAAACCTTCAATTAACAAGAGAGGTATTTTGTAAGATCCTGTCTTTATAAAAACAATGATTTTTTTTTTTTAAAGGAAACATTAATTCGGCCATTTCTACCCATAAGGCCAGGGTTGTCGTGTCACACGCTGCTCAGGGAGTTTCATTCTCATTAGAGTCTATGTGAAACTGCATCCCTACACCCATCATTGTGAAGTGGTGCAGTTCTCGGCCTGCGCAACTGTACAAGGATCCCTGAATAAGATGCTGTGCAGGGACTTAGACGTCATAAAAAGAAGGGCGAAGTGGCCACCAACCCTGCCTTGCTTCATCATTATCCTCTTTTGCGATCACTTGAGCACCAAGATCTCTGGTCATCCTGTTTGAGCATTCGGGAGGGCAGAATTCTCCCACCAACAGACACATAGGTGTCTCAAGAGCCTACGGGAAAAACAGCTTCAATCTGGGGCTCCCATACGTGAGAGCCGACCCACCTCAATTTCCTCAGGAGCAGCCCCTCAAAAGTGGCCAGGACATTCAAGGATGTGGTCAAGAGAAGACAAGAGGAAGGAACGCTCAGGAAAGACTTGGCGATCCATGGCAGCCCTAGTCAGAAGAGGGAAAAATTGGGATCAACCTGTTTCTCCATCAGGAACGGATGAAGGAAATCTGGAACCTCAAAGCGATCCGAAAGGATGGGGGCAACTTATGTACCTCAACAGGGACGGTTGTCGAGTGAAAAAAGCAAGTTGCAGAATATGTAGAGCGATCCCATTAAAAAATAACCGTGTGTATTATGATATATGCATATATTTTGTATATCCACATACTAAATAAAACTGTATCTGCATCGAAGAAAGAGTCTGCAAGGAGATACACCAACTGTAAATAGTGGTTGCTTGGTGGAGTGGACAGAGAGAGAGAGAGAGAGAGAATGAGCAGGGGAGAGGTAGAGAGAACAAGGAGGGAGACTCCCAAGCAGGCTCCCTGTGGTCAGTGCACAGAACCCGATGTGGGGCTCGAACTCACGAAACCGTGAGATCATGACCTGAGCCAAAATCAAGAGTCGGACACTTAACCGACTGAGCCACGCAGGTGTCCCTCAAAGCGTTTTTTTAAAATAGATCTTTCTGGGGCCGCCTGGGTGGTTCAGTCGGTTAAGCGTCCGACTTCGGCTCAGGGCATGATCTCACAGTTCGTGAGTTCAAGCCCCGCATCGGGCTCTGCGCTGACAGCTCGGAGCCCGGAGCCTGCTTCAAATTCTGTGTCTCCCTCTCTCTCCGCTCCTCCCCAGCTCATGCTCTGTGTCTCTCTCCTTCAAAAATAAATAAAAACATTAAAAAAATATAAAATAAAATAAAAATAAAGTAGATCTTTCTGAAGTGGACTGTGGATTGTATTAATGCATTAAATAACAAGATGTAGCAGCAAGTCTCATGCCTACCATCATTTCAAAAAAGCAGTGAGCATACACAGTACCTCAAGGTGTCCACAACCATCCTGTGCTCTGAAAATGTCCGTGATTCCTGCCGGTGACAAAGTCACAGTTATCGCGAACACATCACTGTTCTGTTGAATATTGTGATTGTCTTTTCCAGGCCAGGAAAACTAAACCCTATCTCCTGAATGAGGCAGTTGGCATTCTTGGTGGCAATTTTGTTTGCGATGAAGAACAGAGGGCTGGGGCGCCTGGGTGGCTCAGTCAGTCAAGCGTCCAACTCTTTTTTTTTTTTTAATGTTTTTACTTATTTTCGAGACAGAGAGAGACAGAGCATGAGCAGGGGAGGGGGAGGGGCAGAGAGAGGGGGAGACACAGAATCGGAAGCAGGCTCCAGGCTCTGAGCTGTCAGCACAGAGCCCGACGCGGGGCTTGAACTTGCGGAGTGTGAGATGATGACCTGAGCTGAAGTCGGACGCTCAACCGACTGAGCCACCCAGGCGCCCCAAGCGTCCAACTCTTGATTTCGGCTCAGTTCATGATCTCACCGTTGTAAGATCAAGCCCCGCGTCAGGCTCCATATTCAGTGTGGAGCCTGCTTGGGATTCTCTCTCTTCTCTCTCTGCCCCTCTCTGACTCTGTCTCAAAAAGGAGGAGGAAGAGGAGGAGGAGGGGGAGAGGAAGAAGAAAAGAACAGAAGGCAGCTATTGACTGCAGAAAGTAAGGTGTAGGTGGTTCCAGTATCTCCAGGAATAAGGTCGAATTGGGTCTGGATTCTGACTCAATGGAGAGGCACTGAGATCCATGCTGGAGGTCGAGGGGGCCCTCACCAGGGAACAGAAATTGGATCGAGGCTTGTAAGCCTCCCAAAGTAGACGCTCCTCGAAGCAATTATTATTTATTTGGTTGTGCTTCTGGGATCCTGAGTCTTCAGAGAAGTTACAGGCTGGGCCTCAGGAGGCTTCAGGGGTCCCCAAAGGCTCGGCTGGGGAGAAGCAAGACAGCAGGGACCCAGGACCTTGAAGCAGTGCTTCTGGGGGGAGACGGATGGCCAGGGTGACAGGTGGTCATGAGGAAGTTCTTGTGGAATATGCAAGCATTCCTCCGGGCTGCCCTCAGAGTACCTGGGAACCTCCCACTGTCCTCGGGTTGGAGGCTCAGACTCTCGGTGTCTGAACGTGAAAGGGACGTGCCTCTCCTGAAGTTTACAAGGTCAAGGTCATCTTGGGCACTCACACCTCCGGGAGTCCGAACCACTGCAAACAAGCCTCATCTGACTTTGAAATGACAACAAACTATTAAATAGATAACGAGGTCAAAAGGAAGGGAAGAAAGAGGGAGGAAGAGGTGGAGAGGGGGAGGCGCTCCGCGGGTGCGACAGATGGAGGAAGGAGATAGAGGAAGGCCAACGTCGAGCAGGGGGACCCATGAGACCGCACACGGCTTTCTCCCCGGCTCCAAATGCACCCCTTGCCCCAACTCCACAAAGGGGCCTACAAACGCCTGGAAACGCTGGTGGGAAGCAGGGCCGTCTGTCAGGGACAAGAAGCAGAAAGGCAGAATTCATCTTTTTGCTCTGGAGACCTGGGGAAGTTGCATTCGGGCTCAGCGGGCCGGGGGCCAATGCCGGAGGCCTGCCCGAGGTCTGGTGGGGACAGCAAGGGGGCCCTGAGGTCTCCTTTGAAGTTGCCCAACCCAGGCCTCCAGGACAGAAAGGCGGGCAGGCAGGGAGTGTTGTAGAACGAGCAGTGTGCAAATGTGGACACTGCCCCGTGCTGTTGTAAGGGGTCGCAAGGGAGAGGCCCTAACCCAAAGCACGCCCGAGCTAGAGAACGGCTCCATGGTGCAACAAAAACAAACACAAAAGTCGGGGCCAAGCGTAAACTAAAGGCAGATCTGCAAAGTTCGAGAAACTCACCAGGCCACTAAAAAAATTTCAGCTTGGCCCCAAATTTGCCATGACCTCACTTTTTTTTTTTTTTTTTTTTTTATGAGCAGCTGTCCTGACATTAATCCTGCCTCTTGCCATAATCCCTTTTCCATGACACCGGAGAGAACACATCGGGAGCCTCAGTGTGAACCATGCTATCGGGACTAGAAAGAACTTTATCTTTTTACATAATTTTTTTTTAATTTTTTTAATGTTTTATTTATTTTTGAGACAGAGAGAGACAGAGCATGAACGGGGGAGGGGCAGAGAGAGAGGGAGACACAGAATCCGAAGCAGGCTCCAGGCTCCGACCCGTCAGCCCAGAGCCCGACGCAGGGCTCGAACTCACGGACCGTGAGATCGTGACCCGAGCCGAAGTCGGACGCTTCACCGACTGAGCCACCCAGGCGCCCCTCTTTTTACATAATTTTTAAAGTTTATTTATTTATTTTGCAAGAGAAAGAGAGCATGCTCATGAGCCGGGAGGGGCAGAGAGGGAGGGAGAGAGAGAATCCCAAGCAGGCTCTAGGAAGGAAGTGAGTTGATGTGAGACGTGCTGGGCCCCCCCAGCCGGAAGCTCTTCCTAGAGGGGCCTGGGGCGGGGGGGGGAGGGCGGTGGGGGAGGGGGGGAATAGCAATTTTTATTTCCCCTGGGATACAGAGCCCGAAAGGAGAGATAGGGGTCTCGACCCCAAGTCCTCCAATATCTTTTTCGTGCCACTGTTTACTCTGCCCTGTGCCGTATGCAAATTGGGTCATGGTCAGGATCAAGGCACAGAGCATGGGGTAGCATGGGTTCCACCTAAAATTGAGGTGTTCCTGCATGCCGCCTATCAGCAAAGCCCCAGAGAAAACTCACATACACACTCCGTCCAGGAACAGGCCTGGCCCAGCCATTACCCGACAGGTTTGGGACACTATCTGTGACCTCGGTAGCTGGCTGAGGCTCGGGGTCCCCGGTAAGAGGTTGGGATGGGGGAGGAGTGGTGAAGGAGGCAGAGAAAGGGTTTCCTGATTACTGGATGAACATAAACCCAAGCCTGAGCTTCAGTCGGGCTCTGACCGCATGGGATCACAGCAGATCCCCCGTCCCCGTGCACTCCCCGCCTCCCATCTCTCGTTCGGTCCTCTCTTATCTGGCCCTGATGAAGCTCGGCCTCTGAAAATGCGCGGTCACTCGAGAAGGGTGGGGATACCAAAGAGATTTTAGGAACGCATGACTCAGTCAAGGCTGAAGAGAGCCACATGGTCTAGATGCAAACATTTGCACACACACACACACCTCACCAAAAGCACTTTGGGGATCTTTTCACCGCCTCTGTCGCCGGTGGGGCGAAGTCACAGGCCCGGGATGCCTGCTTGCGGTTTTCTCTCGCACCGTCAGTCCCTGATGGGGATTCCTGTGCCGGATTCCCTGCTCCGGGGAACTTGTCGGCTTCCTCCGAGGACCCTTAGCAAAGCCCAGGGGTCAAAAGCCCTACCTCAGGTACCCGTTTTGTTCTCCCTGTCCTAACAGAATGGCCAAGGGGACCACCGTGAAAGTCGTTGTCTCCCGCATAAGGACCTCGGGTCGAGAAAAGAAAACGGTTCGTGCTGTGTTAGTCCCATGCACTGTTACTAAGGTCCCTAATTCTTGAGATCCATAATTCCAGGCCTCCTATCCCAGGCAGACAGCTCCCAAACTACCCCCAAACATCTGGCTTGCATATACCTGCATAGCGGGTTTCTGCAGTCACCTCCTTCAGGGCATCTCATCTGGCAAGTAGCCTGATCTTCAAGACGTGCTCTGGGGCCCCGGCTGAGACACTGCAGAACGTGGGACCTTTTGAGGCCCGTACGGACCCGCCAGAGTGAAAACGACCAGCAGCCCAGGTTAAACCGTTGAAACAGCAACGTTAGAACTTGCGAATGGATACATACCATCGCCGTGTGCAGGAGCCCAAGATTTTTGTTCAAAAACAGCTCCCCGGTATGTGTCAGAACGAGGCCTTGGTGACAGAGCAACCCGGAAGGGCCAACAAAATACACAGTCGGGTGTTTCCTAAACCTACTACAGCAGGGAGACCGAGAGAAGCCGCTCCCCTGCCAAACGGAACATTCCAGATGCTGAGGAGATAAACTGGAAGAGGCTGTGGTCTGGGAAACATCAGAGAGAGCTAGTTCCCTCCGGGCGACGGAAGTTCAACACGCTTGGAGGAACTGGAGATGGCCCAGACCCCTCCAGCTTGAACAGGCTGATGAGGTTACACTAGGAAGAATCCCCATTTCTTTCCATGCCCCCCGCCCCCAACACCAGAAGGGCTTCACGCCTGCTCTCTCTCTAAGTTTTTACGCACAAAGCTTTCCCACCAAGCAATCCGCCAACCCCTGCCAGACCCAGGACCCTGCGTGCTGGTGTGCTGTGAAATCCAGAAGCTCTCCTCCCCCTTTTCGTGCATATTCTGGGGCTTTCTCGGGTTTTAGCAAAAGAGCCTTTTAACGGTGCGACTCATGGGCCTCCACCTCCATCGCGCGCAGGGAGGTCTGGACCAAAGAGCAAATCTAAACAACAGACTCCACAGATCATTCAGGATCCCCTTCCCCCTCCCCCAGTGACCAAGGCTTCACTGCTGGGTCCAGCTGGTCTCGTCCGAACACGGCTTCTTCCCCGAAGCCACCTCAGTCCCAAACGTGGTCCTAGCCGGTCAAACCCCCACGGGGGCTGGGCCCGTGAACCCCGGCTTGGGCCCGAACACAGACCGTCCGCTTCAAAAAAGAATTAGACCTGTTCTTTCTTACAATTGCCTCGGGCTGGGGGGTTGGGGCAGCATGTCTGGGCTGTAGTCACAGACACAAGCAATTTTCATGACGACATAAGGTGTCAAGGTCCTTCCGCTCGTGTTTGTGTTGTTACAATGGGCTGAGAATTACCTTAATCTAAACGATGTTATCTGTCTAAAAAAGAAAGACAACCATTTTAATTTAGAGAGCATACAGACACGTTTGTAAAAAGTATTAAAGACCTAGAAAGCTTTGTCTCAAACCGTAACCGCTCGGCCCTCAAAGGGATTGGAAGAAATAATCCCAAATCTCCATCAACTCTCACGCTCTATGTTAGACATTTGGTGGGACTAGCTTCGCCCACGAGAACCTGAGAGACATGCCTGGTGCTCCCAGGATAGGTAAATACGCTCCCAAAGACACTCCAGATATGTTCTGGCTATAAATTCCCATCAAAGGATAGAAGAAATAGTAAGTCTCGTTGGAGAAATGTATCACCTGCCTCCACGTCTATAAATGACCCGTGGATACAAAATGCAGTCACTAGGGGCGCCTGGGTGGCGCAGTCGGTTAAGCGTCCGACTTCAGCCAGGTCACGATCTCGCGGTCTGTGAGTTCGAGCCCCGCGTCAGGCTCTGGGCTGATGGCTCGGAGCCTGGAGCCTGTTTCCGATTCTGTGTCTCCCTCTCTCTGCCCCTCCCCCGTTCATGCTCTGTCTCTCTCTGTCCCAAAAATAAATAAAAAACGTTGAAAAAAAAAATATTTAAAAAAAAAAAAAACAAAATGCAGTCACTCAGCTGGAAACCACCTATATTTGTGCAAGAGTTGGTTCTGGCCAAGGTCGGATACCCCAGGAATCGGTCCGGAGCTCTTCATTTGTGCAGCTCTCCCAACACCACTCACAGCAGCCAGAGGTGAGTGCCGACGTTTCTGCACGATTCGTGTATGCAGAGAGTGGCCACGTGGATGGCAAATCCAACTTCTTCGAATGGCCCTCATAGCGACTTGCACATCACATCCTCTACGCCTCTGCTGAGGGAAGCGAGGTGGGTGTTCATTGCTTCACAGATGTGACTATAGAGGTCAAAGAAGAGACGAGCGATCAGTGGAGCCATGCTCAATAGACAAACCCCAAAGGTAAGATCAGCTAGGTCTCCCTCTCTTGACAAGATCCCCCTTGAATCTAAAGACAAGGCCTGACTGCTTCGAGACTCAGTTTAACATCAGTTGCCCTGGGGCTTCTTGGGAACTGCTCAAAGCACAGGGGGTGGGAGGGGGGGGGGGACCAATTTTAAGTGTGGTCGACAAATGACAGCTGAAGGTCCGGCCAGGAATTTCTCCCCTGCCAGCTCGACTCCACAAGGCAAGCCTTGGAGAAATACGGGAGAGAAAACTCCTCCATGGTTCAACAGGGGACACTCACGTCCCCACGGCCACTTTGTAAACCCTCCGAGGAAAACAATCCCAATGCCAAGTTCGGGGGCCAGGTGCAGCAAGGTGGAATCACTCAGAACCCCGCCATGTTAGTTTTGAAGCTAACATTCTCTTGGCCTCAAGTCTGTCCTTTTATACTTTGCTGGGAGAGGCTGGGGTTGGGATTCTGCAGACCGCACGCCTGCTCTCTTCTCTGATAGGTTCTGCCCATCTGGGGGGGACTGGGGAGAGGGGGCACGAAGCTGGAAAAGGAGGGAGAAGCTCTCTCCAGGTCTTCTTCCCATTTACCTCTATTGGCTTCCTGTCCCTGTTTCCACTCGCAGTGCTTGTTGTTCACTCAGGCAGGGTCAATCCCTTCCAGAAGCATTGGACTCGGGTGTTTTGGTTTTCTCAGCAACCACGGAGCCCGCCTCAGCCAGAGACCTTCTCCTCCTCAGATTCAGAGGTACCGGCCCCGCAGGAACTTTTCTCCGAGCTCAGAGACCCCGAGAACCTGCTGAGGAGCACCCCTGTCCCCCGCAGCTCAGAAATCTGAGATCCAGCCCGCATACCCCTTCTCCAAGTGCCTAACTTTAACAAGTCCGATATCTTCCCTCGTGCAGCCTTGTGAAAACTGCTTCCTACAGGTGCTACCGCCCCTAATACCTGTGTGGCCTCCCCCCTGCCTTTTCCAGCCACCTGGTTAGTAATTCTCTACATTACATTATCGCTGGCATCACAACCGGGGTGATTTCGGTCTCCTGCCTAGACCAGGACTGATTCACCCTCAGTTAGGTTCTAAGCATCTGCGGCAGGAACTAGAACATGGCACTTTCCCATCCCTACCAGATGGTGACGCTGGAGAGGGTTCCCCCACCCCACCCCCACCCCCCCCCACCCCCACGGCCCACATTCTGATCTGGTTTGTCTCCGGCCAACCTCTGCACAAGCAGGGGCAAGTTCACATTCAGAGGACGTAGCAAACTTGGTGACAAATGGAGCTTCGTTGCTGCACCGTCTTGGGAAGGGAGGGGGGTGGGTGGTTGCAGGGATTCCCTGCTAAATATTCGAATGTGTCTCCTTGTTGGCTAGAAGTGAGCTGTATGGAAGGATCCTCATCATAGGTTTTCGAGAGAAGATGATCTTGTTATAGTTTGCAGTGGGGTTTTCTCTGGACTCCGTATGAAAGCGTATCGGTTCGGGCATGACGGCGGGCCCCAGGCTCGTCACCGCACACGTGCTCCATACCGATAACATGGTCTCTGACCTCCTGTCCTTGGACAGCGTGTCTCCGGAGGACTTAGATGACTTTCTCCTTTTCAGCTGCGCGATGCCGGAAGGTTGGCTCTGCCTTGAGGCCCGCTGGCTTTCTTCAAGTGCTTGCATAGAACCCAGGTCCCTGGCTTTGCTTTTCTCAATGAGTTTTTCCACCATCGGGGATGTGTAGGTGACATAGGCTGGCCACGGGCTGTGCTTTTCAAGCAGACTCAGGGGAAGCCCGATGTTCTCTGTGAGTTCTACCAGCAAAGAGAAACACGGGTGATTTAGAGGCACTCGGGTACCACAGACCAGTTCTTCAACGAATCGGAGGGTCTTGGAACCACGTTTTGAACGTTTCCCCCATCATGCCTAACGGCCCTTACACCCCTTGTATTCAGCGGGGATAAGAGCGAATCCAAAGATGGGAGACAGAGTGACATTCCAGAGTGTCTACCAGCTGAAGAACAGCGTGGTGGTAAAAGGTGGGGACCTTGGGAGGCTGGCCCAAGGGACCTCGGGAGGCTGGCCCTGAGGTCAGCCTCAGACCTTCGCAGAGCGTCAAATTGTGCGCGCTCTGACCGTCTAATGTTTTTTTCACCGATAAAATTGGTTACCGGAAGGCAATTGTAAGGATTAGCCAAAACGATACGTTTGAAGGGCTTGGAACAGGTTCGCGCGATAGTTCAGCCCTGAGAACACGGGCTCTGCAATTAGACCGGTTGAGTCCAAACTCCTTCTCTACCTGCGAGATCACCGCGAACCTCGAGCAAGCCCGGTAGCCCTTCTAAACCGTAGCTGCCTCCTGGGTCAAATCGTGGGCAGAGCAAGATTTGATCTCATAGAGCCTTCTTGCGGGTTACAAGAAATAGGTTATGTAAAGCTTTTACTGAAGCGGATTAGCTTGCACAACTGGCAAATGGGGGGCGTTGAACTCAAATCTAAGGGGATCAAAAATCCTCAAGCTTTTCACTATAGCGCTGGCCAGAGGTTCTGAGCATTTGGGGTTAGGGAGGCTTTACTAGAAAGTCTGTTCATTAGTGTACCAAACAGCCCGTTCCTTTGGGGGTTGGGGAAGGCAAGGAAGTTAAAAGGTTGGTCTCGCCGTGTCCAACCTAACTTCAGTGAAAAAAAACAAAAAAACAAAAATCAAACACTAGCCGTGGGGATAACCAGAGAAAATGCAGATTCGACAGTTATTCCCAGGCTGCCTGGCAGACGTTTCCTGAGCTGGAGCTCGTTTAGGAGCAGCTCTGTCAATAAAGAACGGATTGTGGAAGGTTTCATTCCCCTGCAAGAACTGTGTATTATTCGGCCCAAGGAAGGCAAGATATGCAAAATCACCTTTCGCCAAAAACAAAACAAAACAAAACAAAACACGCACACCCAAGCTTCCAAGTATAGACTCGACGGCTCATTTCTGTGCCCTCAAAGCAAACGCAAAATGCAAAGGTCTCTGGCCACCTGCTGGCTCAGTCAGTAGAGCAGGCTACCCTTGGGCTCGAGGTCATGAGTTTGCGCTCCGTGTGGGGGTACGGAGATTGCTTCAAAACAAAATATTTTTATTAAAGAATGCAACGAGCTTGCGGGCCGAGGCGTTTGCTTGTATCTGGCAGAGGCGAAGGTCATGATGAACCACAGTCCTCCGAGGCTATACTCTTCTACGTGTATAACAGGAGCCGCCACCCAGAGCCCCCCCCCTTTGCCTTCCCTCCCCAGGTCTGGAAGCTTCAACCAGCCCTGCAGCAGGAGCTCCCGTTGCTAAGCCCCAAGCCCTACCTTTGTGTCTCTTCGCCTTTCTTGCTTCAATCACCTCCATCATTAAAGAGTTCTTCTTCACATTCAAGGCCCAGATACCTTCGGGAAAACACACTTGTTAGCCAGGGTTACCACAGGGCGATCTTCAAGAAGAGGACAGATCTCCCGTGGAGCGGGGGAGAGGGCAGGGGAGCTCAGCTCGGGAAGTCCCAGTAGACATCATCTTTGCTACCAGAGTCCCATTGTGCTGTTACTGGGCCGAATTTCCACCTCCTGGCTACGCTTCTCAGCCAGCACCGAGGAGAGGGAGGGGCAGACATGGGCTACAGCCCAGAGTCAAGACGCAGGTGCCCCAAGTACAGGCTGAAATAGAGAAGTCTCAATGCTCTATGAGGCCACGCGTGTGGGTAGTTTGATGGGACCTGTGGTCTAGTGGTTCTCGAACTGGAGGACGGCTGCCTCTGTATGAAGGGTTTGTTGGGACACAAGTGTTGAGGGGCCCCTGGGTGGCTCAGTCGGTGGAGCGTCCGACTTCGGCTCAGGCCACGATCTCACGATTTGTGAGTTCGAGCCCCGCGTCGGGCTCTGTGCTGACGGCTCGGAGCCCGGAGCCTGCTTCGGATTCCGTGTCTCCCCCTCCCTCTGCCCCTCCTCCGCTCACACTCTGTCGCTCTCTCCAAAGTAAACGTTAACATGTTTTTAAAAAAGAAAAGAAAAGAACGCAGTGTTGAGCATTCCCCACCAGAGCTCCAGATTCGACAACCAGCGTCCTAAACCAGAGGCGGGGCGGGAGATGCGGACGGTTTGTAAGGTTTTATCGTTAACTACCTAGTGACAGGAAACAGGTCCGGGAGAGCTTGGTAGTTCCCTTCTAGTTAGTGCTAAGACTGGAAACACGCGCATCGGAGAATTGTTATCCAAGAATTCGTTATTTGGTACACTCAGGGCTGTGCATCTCTGGGGTCCTTGAACATCTGAACTTGAACGTCTGAAACGCCATGGAGCATTTCTGCTGTGGGAAAAGTCTCAGAGGCTTTTGAACAAGCTTTCGGGTGATGCTCGTGCCAGCGGTCAGGCGACCACACTATGGGAACCGTCAGCCTAGAGCAGGGCTTCTCAAACCTCAGTGAAGGCTAACACTGCCGGGAGAGCTTGTTAAAACACAGCGTCAGGGTGGGGGGGGGGGGCACCCTATGATTCTGGTTCAGTAGGTCTGCTTTGGGGACCCGAGAATTTGCATTTGCCAAGAAGATCCCAGGGGACAGTGCTGGTCTGAAGACCACACACTGAGTAGAGCTGCTTTAGACGGACTAATGGTTCTATATCTTTCTTTCGGCTGCAACATCTGTAGGGGCTGCCCTGCTGTGTGTGAAACGCTCCCCTGAGAGAAGCAAATCTCCAGGTTTTCCGCCCCCTTTATTCTCCTAGCCAAGGAACCATTGTGGTATGCAAGTAAATGCGTTATTGATGGGGGCAACCTTAAATCCCACTATAGTTCTAAAGTAAGTTATTCCCAATGTCAGCATTTTATTATTACACACCTAACAAAGGATCGCATTCTAGACATTTATTCATACTCTAAAAAAAAAAAAAAAAGCTACTTTCTGTCAAATCGGCTCAGATCCAGGCTTTACAGAGGCCCCACTGTTCTGTCTTAGTGGCGATCTTTCATGACAACACATTCTTTAAGTTTGTCTTACTTATTTTGAGAGAGAGGGAGAGGGCAGAGGAGGGGCAGAGAGAGAGAGGGAGGGAGAGAATCCCAAGCAGGTGCCCTGCAGTCAGTGCAGAGTTCGACTCAGGGCTCAGTCTCACAAACTGAGATCATGACCAAAATCAAGAGTCAGATGCTCAACCCACTGAGCCACCCAGGTGCCCCCATTAATGTGTTTTAAAAGCCACGTCCTTTCAATAGCCGCTACTGATGTTTAAAAATACTCTTACTACAAGAGCAATGTTTTCTCGATACGATTGTTAAAAATCTGCCCAATAGCCAATACCACATTTCACAGTACAGGGCATTCTTGTGTTGTCCCATGTGTCGCTTTTGTTTAACATTGTTCTAGAAGTCGTAGCTGTTGGGGTGCCCGAGTGGCTCAGTCGGTGAAGCGTCCGACTTTGGCTCAGGTCATGATCTCGCAGTTCGGGAGTTCGAGCCCCGCGTCAGGCTCTGTGAGGACAGCCTGGAGCCTGCTTTGGATTTTGCGTCTCCCTCTCTCTCTCTGCCTCTCCCCGACTTGTGTTCTGTCTCTCAAAAATAAATTTAAAAAAATGTAATAAATAAATAAAAGTGGTAGCTGTTAGCCTAACGCCTGAAAAAGAAATTAGAAGCATGCCTACCTGTGAGAAAAGACAGTTACCATCGTTTGTAGATGATACAACTTTTTAAAAACCAAGAGAATAAAGTATTTTTTATTACAGAAATTAAAAATCGCTTCCCTTCATATACAAAGCTCAAAATATGAAACTGTATTCCCCATAGCAACAAGAAAAGTGAAAACTACCTAAGAATAAGTGACATTTAATCGTATATGCATCTGTACACATTTATTTATTTATTTATTGAGGGGGCGGGGGGAGGGGAAGAGAGAGAAAGAGACAGAGACTCCCAAGCAGGCTCCTCGCTGTCAGCTCAGGGCCTAACACGGGGCTCGATCTCACAACCATGAGATCATGACCTGAGCCGAAATCAAGAGTCGGACTCAAACGACTGAGCCACCCAGGCATCCCCATGACGACACATTGTTAGGAGAAGTCACAGTATCGTTTTTCTGAGGTCACAGAAGAAACAACTCGTTCACATAGACCTCTAACCTAAGGCTTTGTGTAATAATAAACGACAAAAAACAAGAGAGTTGGAGCAACTCATCTGTCCTTCTAAGACCCACCATGGATCTCAGAACTGTGGGTCACCCATCCCAAGTCCCCAGTAATGTAGAGGGTGTCGCCCCAGCGATCACCCGGCCCATGCCTGTTCCCCTCCAAGGAAAGAGATTTCTTGACTTATCCCCTTGTCTACAGAACTGTTAGAAATGTGTTTGTACCCCGCCCCATACGCACGCTAGGGTTAATCAATTGTGCCAGATTGAAATGTTTTGAGAAACGGGACACGTTTGGGAAACATTAGGGAGATGTCGTGAGTTCGCGATATTCGGGGACTTGCAGAGAATGCCTTCCATCCTCGGTTCTGTGTTTCTAGTGAAGAAACCCCCGAGGCCTCAAAGAAGCTCGGTTCTCAGGGAATCGCTCGTGTCGACACCAGCGTGCATTCGTTTCGCCCAACACCTTGCTCAAGCCCTCCCGCCCTATGTCACCGGACCCCAAGGGCAGCCCACCGTGGCTGACACACAGGTTCTCCAGAATGGTGGGTTTTTGTCATACTTGTTGATGCAAGAACCAGGACGCTACAAGCCCAAGGCAGGGAGTGTTTGAGACGGCCTCAGAACTCATGGTGAGGACTTGTTTGTCTGAAAATAAAAGACACACATAGTTGACATTAAGTCTGAAGACAAGCTGTGGGCTTTTACAATCTCCTTCGAGTCCGGCACAAAGGTTCCATTTTGTCTCCCTATAAACGAAATGCAAACCAGCAGGCTACAGACAGAAACAGCATTGATGGGAGGGGCAGGAGGCATAACATTGAAGTGCTTTTCTTGTTTCTCCTCTAGGCACAAAGGCCTGTGTTCAGTCCACTGGGTTTTCAAGCCCATCTCCTCCCACCCGAACCCAATCTCTTGTCCTACCATTTCCAGAATCTTGCCTGATATGCTGGCCTCGGCCAGCCTTGCCTGAAGTGCCTCCAGACACTTGCCTGGAATCAGACACAAATCTGTGACCTTGGTCACGTTCCTTGACATGGTCTTAGGACCTCCATTATCTCAACTTAGGAGATGAATGTGAATTCCTGTCTTATTTCTCTTACGGAGGTATGGATGTTATAATAAGCTGTCTGCAGCTTAAAGGGTTTCCAAGTCATCAGTCCTCCACCTTTGCTGCACATTGGAATTACCGGGGATCTTTTACAAATTCATATGCCAGGAGGCACCTGGGTGGCTCAGTCGGTTGGGCGACCAACTTCAGCTCAGGTCACGATCTCGCCATTTCTGAGTTCGAGCCCCACGTCAGGCTCTCTCTGCTGACAGCTCAGAGCCTGGAGCCGGTTTCAGATTCTGTGCCTCCCTCTCTCTCTCTCTGCCCCTTCCCCACTCAGGCTCTGTCTTTCTCTCTCAAAGAGAAATAAACATTAAAAAAAAAAAAAAAAGTCCTATGCCTGGCAGCATTGTGATTTAGTAAGAATGAGACGCAATACAACCATGAGAATTCAAAAGCTTGGTTCTAATGTACTGCAAGGTTTGGGAACCACCATTTTTAGCGACCAAGTCAAAAAAACACTGAAGATTTAGAGGGTATTAGCCACTTAAGAAACTTAGCCTTATTAGGAAACAGATCAGGGGCATCATTCAGCCCTTTCGTTGTTTTAAGACATATTTTCATTGATGCATTCATGAATAGATATGGATCCATATATATATAGTACCGAATGTCAGTGGCCTTTAAACATTTAAAAGGACCCTAGTACATTTCCATTACCACCTGCCAATACGAGAATTTACTTCGATCAAAGGACAGCCAGAGCCTTAAAGTACTGAGCTAAGAAAACTGTGGCTGCGGGGTGGTAATCTCACACAAAGCTAATCTCACCCTCTGTCTGCGGCCACAAGCCGCATCCTTATCTCAGGAAACCATCTTCCAAAGGGATTTTGTGGATTCCAGGCAGGACTGAGAGATAAGCGTATTGATACCAGTCAACTCCGCTCAGACTTTCTAGCCCACTAATGCTGTGGAGGCGAAGCCATTCGCACACTCACGATGATCAAAACATTATCGTAATCCAGTGTTTCCTAAACCGTGTCCCACAGAAAGCAAGAATCTCTCAAGATGTTAACTGATGTTACTTACTTAAAAGAGGGGGGAAACGGGGCGCCTGGGTGGCTCAGTCGGTTGAGCGTCCGACCTCAGCTCCAGTCCTGATCTCACGGTCTGTGAGTTCAAGCCCCGCATCAGGCTCTGTGCTGACAGCTCGGAGCCTGGAGCCTGCTTCCGATTCTGAGTCTCCCTCTCTCTCTGCCCCTCCCCTGCTCATGCTCTGTCTCTCTCTCAAAAATAAATAAAGGTTCCAAAAAAAAAGAAAAAGAAAAAATATGCAAAATTAACAAAAATGATATTTTTTCAGAAAATAGGAGAGGGAAACCACCACCATGGCTCATCAAGAAAAAGGAAGCACAGATGTGCAAAATTAAGAACAAGGAAGTTGATACAGAGGGTTTAAAACTATAATTAGAAACGCCTGTATAACTTTAAAAAGTAAGTTAGAAAATCTGAAGAAAGTGGATGATGTCCTAGAAAAATATATAAATCATCAAAGTAAATTAAGAGTCCAAACACTTCCATAGGAAACAAATTGTGAAACAGAAAACTGAGGAAGATACCAGGGCTGTTCCAAAGCTCATAGGATCACTCTGCTAGAACCAGAGAATTTCCATTGCTGACCCAATAATACTTGTATTTACAGAAGTCCCGTAACGAAACATAACAAACGGAGCTGTCTCCACTCCTGTGACAGCCTGTATAGAACCCTAAGACTAAAACGTATTAAGAAACCACACCAGAAACTTCAAAATCAATCTAGTTTATAAATATAAACACCAAAAAAGCCTCAATAAACTACTAAAAATAACCCAACAATTCGTCAAAAGAATAATGGCCCCATGAAAAGGTAGCTTTTAGTTCGCTAGAAAAATGGATAAGTCGATACTAAGAAAAATGTGGATAGGATTTCCCATCAGAGCTGATTGCAAATAGAAAAAAAAAAAAAAAAAAACGGGTTCTTGATAAAGACTGGAAAAACCTGGTCACATTTAATATAACTTCTCAGAAATTAATTAATTCATTCATTCATTCATTCATTCTTGGTCAAAATTCCTATCGAGAATCAAGAAATACATACTTGTTGGGGTGCCTGGGTGGCTCGGTCGGTTAAGCAACCAACTCTTGATTTTGGCTCGGGTCATGATCTCACAGTTCGTGGGTTCGAGCCCCGCGTCCGGCTCTGGGCTGACAGCTGGGAGCCTGGAGCCTGCTTCGGATTTTGTGTCTCCCTCTCTCTCTGCCCCTCCCCCACTCATGCTCTCTCTCTCTCTCTCTCTCTCTCTCTCCCTCTCTCTCTCTCTCTCTGCCCCTCCCCTACTCATGCCGTCTCTGTCTCTCCCAAAATAAACAAATAAACAAAAAAAAAAGAAACAAAAATTCAGACGAGACAGGTTAACGACAGAAGAAAAACCCAAAGTTTTATTACACAGGCATAGAGGCCCAATAACAAAATGGAGACCCAAAGAAATGACAGAGGCGGGCAGGTTTTACACCTTCTGGATAAAGAGACATTAAATTTGTGAGAACTTTACAGGATAAGGAAAATGGGTGTTTGGGAGTTTTAATGACTAAGGAATTCTAAAGCAGAACTTGGGCTGAGTTAGTAAATTAGTAAAAAAAGTAACAAGGTTTGTTTGTACAGCTTTCTCAGCTTTAAAGTCCCTGTCTCTGGTGTCTTTAAAAAAAAAAAAAGTGTATTTATTTATTTTGAGAGAGAGAGAGCGAGCAGGGAAGGGGCAAAGAGAGAGGGAGAGAGAGAATCCCAAGCAGGCTCTGCATAAGTGCGGAGACCAGTGAAGGGCTTGATCTCACAAATGGCAAGATCACGACCTGAGCTGAAACCAAGAATCAGATGCTTAACCAACTGAGCCCCCCAGGCTCTCTTTACTTCGCCATATAGGGAGGATGTTTCCACGTGGGAGATTTATGTCCTGTTTTCAAGGGGAAGCAGAGGGTCCGAACGCCCTTCCTGCATAGTCTGTCTCTTAAATAACTTTCATTTAAAATAATCAACATTGGGGCGCCTGGGTGGCGCAGTCGGTTAAGCGTCCGACTTCAACCAGGTCACGATCTCGCGGTCCATGGGTTCGAGCCCCGCGTCAGGCTCTGGGCTGACGGCTCGGAGCCTGGAGCCTGTTTCCGATCCTGTGTCTCCCTCTCTCTCTGCCCCTCCCCCGTTCATGCTCTGTCTCTCTCTGTCCCAAAAATAAATTAAAAACGTTGAAAAAAAATTTTTTTTAAAAATAATAAATAAAATAAAATAATCAACGTGACAAAGTGGCACATTTTGGGGCAGGCCGGGCTTGACCCCTCCAACCCACAAGGGAAGATACGGTTTTTTGGGTTTTTTTTCCGAATAAAATCTATGAAGTTAACATAAACCCTTTCAAAGTAAATAAAGAATTTTTGTTTTCAAATTAAAAGGGGCTTCTTGTACAGCAGCTTGTAGCAGATAAATTCTCCTGGCTGAGAACCGTGAAAACAATCGGACCAAACTTCTCAAAATCTGTTTGAGAGCATCATTTTGACACTAAGACCACCAGGATTTGCGCCAGCAGATCAGAGAAAAGGAAACCCACTGCGGTGAGCCCACCACCAATTCCGAATTTCCCCAAAGCAGCAGACCAAAGGGGGGCACTTGGGTGGCTCAGTCGGTTAAGCGTCCAACTTCGGCTCAGGTCACGATCTCACGGTTTGTGAGTTCGAGCCCTGCCTCTGGCTCTGTGCTGATGGCTCAGAGCTTGGAGCCTGCTTCCGATCCCGTGTCTCCTTCTGTCTCTGCCCCTCCCCTGCTCTCGCTCTGTCTTTCTCTCTCTCAAAAATAAACATTAAAAATATTTTTTTCTTGGGGCGCCTGGGTGGCGCAGTCGGTTAAGCGTCCGACTTCAGCCAGGTCACGATCTCGCGGTCCGTGAGTTCGAGCCCCGCGTCGGGCTCTGGGCTGATGGCTCGGAGCCTGGAGCCTGTTTCCGATTCTGTGTCTCCCTCTCTCTGTGCCCCTCCCCCATTCATGCTCTGTCTCTCTCTGTCCCAAAAATAAATAAAAAACGTTGAAAAAAAAAATTTAAAAATAAAAAAATAAAATAAAAAAAAAAATATTTTTTTCTTTTAAAAAGGGGACAGGGGAGGTCCATGCCAAGGGTCACCCTGTAAACCCACATGGATTATTTAATCCAGGGGACACCATTCACACGGTCTATGATGTTATGCAATATAAATACAGCAAGCCTGCCCTCGGCCAGGGAAGTTTGGAAAATGAGCTGTTAAACAAATGCCTTTAGTACAGCACTTCTCAGAGCCTCTAAATATGTTGCCTCACTCTGTCACCCTCCAAAAGGGGGAATTGTTAGGCAGTACCCCCTAACCTCATTTGACCAGGGAAGGATCCATCCATCCATTGGGTAGAGCATGTCCTGGAACTAGTTACCAGGAGAACATGGGTGTGGATTCCAAAGCAACATCCTTCCCCAGCCTTCTTTTGGAACCCGGAGCACCATAGACGGTGATAACATAAGAGAATGGAAGGGTGAACTTGCTCAAGGGATAGCCGGGTCTTCAATGACTCACTTCCTCCGAAATCGGCCTCAGAGGCTTGGTCCCCCAAGAGCGTCCATACGGAGAGGAACAGGCCAACGTGAGAGCCTTGCGCTCCGTTGGGAACTAGCCCTATTTTCCTCTGTTCAGCCCCTTTCCTCTCTCCCCTGCTGCAGTCTGCAGGCGTCTTGTCTTCCCACACCCCAGAGTCTGGTCTGGCCCCAGAAGGAGAACAAGTTCCCAAACGGGAAGCGGATGCAGAGTTTTGTTTCACCTCTGCGCGTTATCCCCCCTCAACCTTGCCTATTCACCCCTGCCCTCTGTTTCCTTTTCTGCCTTCTGGCTACTCTTCATTTCTTTTGGCTGAAGAGGAAGCTGCCACTTAGGCTGTTAGCATCTTGGAAGGTTTATCTCGAAGATCAGCAGAAATGTTCCTGGTGCAGTGCGTGGCTGACGCACCGATGTCCGTCCCAAGTGGCCCTCCCGGGAGACACATAGAACACCCCCCCACCTTACAGGCCAAGTGCATGCTCTGACCCCCTGTGTTCCAGGGAAATACAGTGCACACCCAACGAGCTTCCCAGGAGCCCTGCCTCATCATGACTCTCTCCACCTCTCTACCCTGCCTCCCTGTGGACGATACGGAAACTCTTGCCATAGCCTCACCTCTCCCTGATGGGCTCCAGGGGGGCACCTACAACATACGGGTTTGATGTGTCTTTAGAAACACTGAGGCCGGGAGTGTGGGGAATCCCAGAACCGTTAAGCCAGAGGAGAGCGAGGGTGGGGAGAAGCAAGCTGGTCTCCCCATCTCCTTATGCAACGATATGCTGGCCACCTTCCCCCCCCCCCATCCCTGCCCCTCCCCAAACACACACACTCCGCTCTAAAGAGAGGGGAAGTGAGCCTATTACTGTACCCTATTAAGTTGCACACAGTGGATGGCATAGTTGTTAGCTATGTCCGACTTCGGCTCAGGTCGTGATCTCGCGGTCCGTGAGTTCGAGCCCCGCGTTGGGCTCTGTGCCGACGGCCCCGAGCCTGGTGCCTGCTTCGGATTCTCTCTCTCCCTCTCTTTCTCTGCCCCTCCCCTGCTCACACTCTCTCTCTCTCTCTCTCTCTCTCTCTCTCCTTCAAAAATAAATAAACATTTTTTAAAAATTAAAAAAAGAAGAAGAAAAGAAAAGAAAAGAAATGCCCATCTTCTAACACAGACCTGGCATTCCTGATTCATCGTTTATGGTGGGTGGGAGGGGGTACACTGCTTCTCGAAAACGCTTCTGGACGCTACCTATTTCCTCTTACGGTCACGTGTGTGCCTTGAGAGATGCAGAGTGGCAACAAAGTTCAAGTACCTACGGCCATAGGCTATCCATTCATTCACTCACGCATGCCTTCAACATTGAGTTCCAAACACGAGACTTGTAATGCCTGTGAGTTAGTTCTGTGTGCTCACCCCAAACATCTGGCCGATTCTCCACATTCACCTCTTGCTTTGGGATCTACCCTTCTCAATGTCAAAGGCTCACAAGGCAGATTTGTTTTCTGCCAAGGCCAATAACAAATCAAACAAGAATAATCCACGTTGTCTTTATCGTCAAGAAAAATAAAGCGGAGAAGTTCCCTGTACACAGGCCAACGCAAGGCACGGCAGCCGCTCTGCAGATGATTACTGAGCAGCTCCGTGTACCGAGTATTGTGCTGGGTCCTGGAGACACAAAACAGAACGAGGCGCAGCCTTGGTTCAAGGAACTCACGGCCCCTTGAAGTAGACAGAGCACGAGCTTCCTAACTCGGCCGGGTGGGGAGGGAGGTCAAGGAACAAGATTCAAGAAGAGAAGAGGTTTATGGTGAGTCTTGAAAGACAAGGGAAATCATGGGCATGGTTCAAATGGCAGCCTCCAGTGTTTTCAAATGTTGACTGATGTGATCAGGGCCCACATTCTTCTTCCAGTAGTCAAATCTTTTTTTTTTTTTTTTTACATTTATTTGTTTTTGAGAGAGAGCGTGAGCCGGGAAGGGGCCGATAGAGAGGGAGACACAGAATGAGAAGTAGGCTCCGGGCTCTGAGCCATCAGCACAGAGCCCGACGCGGGGCTCGAACCCACGAACCGTGAGATCACGTCCTCAGCCGGAGTCGGGCGCTTAACCGACTGAGCCACCCAGGCACCCCCAGTATGCAAATCTTAAAGCCTGTTTCCAAACGGTACGTCTTCTGCATACGAACTACAGTGTTGAGCTGGCTAAACGACCGCTTTACAAATTCACTACCGGAAGAAGCGTTGGGCGTTGGGCGTTGTGACGTCGTTCCGGTAGAACTACGGATTTGAATTTCATATTTACCCAAGGAATAGCCAACCATAAATATTAAAATTCCCTTTTAAGATGATGTCACATGAAGACCCATTAGGCACAAAGCACGTGGGATCCTATTGTCTGGAGATCAAGTTCCAAATTTCAAAACGAAACTTCCAGAACAAACCAAACAGGCAACATCAGAGGAGAGAGCTTTTCAACCTTTCCCTTCCGTGGACGTTTGGGGGACACTTGTAAATGGATAGGCTAGACAGGTAGGAAAGATGTGGAAAAACAGGCAGCGAGAAACAGTCTTATAACTTCACATTCAGGAAACCAAATAAGGAAGGCTCTCAGCATTTTGTGCTCGGAGACCCTCTCTCTGCCAGACAGCCGGCTCGTGAGCAGCGGGACTATGACAATGTGTGGCCCCACAATGTTCAATCAATCAGAAGAAGGAAGTCCTGCTTCCCCGGAACAATGGGGTCATTGTGAACCCAGCGAACTCATAGTGGAAACAGGCAGGGATTTCCCAGGACTGGCCTCAATCAATGGGCCAGGCCACCCCCTTTTAAAATGCTCAACGCACTAGGAATCCAGGCCGGTGTTTGTCTTGAAGAACGGGACTTGTATTTGAGGCTTGGCCTCAAAGCAAAGCACGAAGGTAGCTGCCTTCCGTAGGATTCAGTTATTCCGTCAGCCTATCGCCCGCGTGTCCTCAGGAGGACACAGTTATCCCCGTTCCCACCAGAAGGTAAACAAATCCATCCATCACGCACCCAACTCTTGGGTCACAGAGAACTCCCGACCACGATGAAAGCAAAGCTCTCAAACGTCTGGGGGGAGCTGTGGCCGGTGGGGTGAAGGAGGTTAATTCCGCCGCCGTGCCAAGACAGCTCTATCCGATTAGCAGAGTCCCAAATTCCTTCCCGCACCGTGGCCAGCCCCCTCCTGCACTAGCAGATTGTGGGGAGGAACCAGAAAAAAAATCATCAGCTTTCCTAGAAAAGCAATTCTAGGCATGAGTCATGTCGATGACGGCCGGTGGCATTTTGCTGTATTTATTCCCATGTGGTCTCGTAACAGAAATCGCGTATCCGCATTATAGAAAGTTTGGAAAGGGTTATTTTTTGAACCTCATAATCCCATTACCATCACACAACATTTATCTTCGTGCTCTCCTTCCCGGCTTATGTGATTGTGGCCGCAAAATGTCCGTATCCTTCTGAACCCATCATTTTTGCCCAAACATCTGATT
The DNA here is from genome assembly GCF_028018385.1 of Neofelis nebulosa. Taxonomy (NCBI): domain Eukaryota; kingdom Metazoa; phylum Chordata; class Mammalia; order Carnivora; family Felidae; genus Neofelis; species Neofelis nebulosa. Next base: position 9,013,448 of record NC_080797.1, read on the forward strand.
GTATTTTCTCATGTTCTTAGAGATTCCTCACAGTTATGTTAGAGGCCGCCTAACAATCCATCAGGATCCATCAGTCGGTTGAGCACCCAGCTTCAGCCCAGGTTTGTGGTCTCTCATGGCTTGTGGGTTCGAGACCCACATTGGGCCCTGCGCTGACCGCTCAGAGCCTGGAGCCAGCTTCAGAGTCCGTGTCCCCCTCTCTCTCTGCCCCGCCCCCTCTCTCATACTCACTCTCCCTCAAAAATAAATAAACATTTAAAAAATCATGCCTGCATTTGGGGATTTTAAGATCTTTCCAATTTTAGCCACTATAAGTGATGACACTGTCCTTTAAAGCGGAGAACTAGGGGTGCCTGGGTGGCTCAGTCGGTTGAGGGCCCAGTTCTTGATTTAGGCTCAGGTCGTGATCTCACAATTTGAGGGGTCAAGCCCCGCATTGGGCTCTGCACTGACAGCAAGGAACCTGCTGGGGATTCTCCCTCTCCTTCTCTCCCTGCTCCTCCCCCACTCGCAGGCATGTGTTTTCGCTCTCTCCCTCTCTCAAAATAAATAAACATTTTTTTAAATTAAAAAAGACTACGTATGCTAGCAAGGAGATAGCAGTGAGATCAATGACAAGTGCTCTAAACTTTCAAGGTATGGGGCCTAGAGTTCAAGGCGTAGGACTCAAGTGAAAGCCTCTCAACGAATGTCACCCCACCTCCAAACGAGGAGGGACAAACTATTCCAGCCAATTGTCAGGACCCTGGGTGACAGCTGAAGGAACCAAAGAACCTCAAAAAGCCAACCGGTTTTCTAGAAAAGCACAATGGGCATGAGCCATTTAGGGAAGGGGTCACCGGTTCCAACTCCCCACTCCAGCCCCCGGCTGTAACGAGGCCATCCCGGGCATTATCACTCCCAGTAGAAACCGTACATGCTCTTGATAAGGTCCCTGAGCCATCAAGAAGCTGTCAAATCGCGTGCCCTCAAAGTAAAAACTCAACTCCTCCTTCCCTCTCACACCCCAAATTCAGGCTCTGTTCTCCAAATACGTCCTGCTACCTCTATTCTCTTTCCCTCCGGCTCATCCTCCGTTCGGCGGCTGCAAGAGGCATCATTGATCAATATATCCATTCATCCATTCAACAAATATTTACTGAGTGCTTGTTCGAGCACTACGCCAGGCATGACATTCTAATCAGAGAAAAACCGAGAAGGTCCCGGTCTCGGGAAGGTCACGCTTCTGTTCAAAACGTATTTGCTACCTATTTCCTAGAGATAAAATGCACCCCCCCCCCACAATCTAGTCCCAGAAGCGCCTTCCAATCTGAGCTCTTGTCACCATGACTGTCCCCCTGCGCACTCGAGCCCTGGGCATGGGTCCTTCTCATGGGCATGTCCTGAGTCCTTCTCCTCACTTCCCACTTCTAATGGGCTGCATGTCCCCCAAAACCCAGAGCACAGCTCAACCACTCAGAGAAGCCTTTCCTAACTCCTCCCAAGGAGAGACCCTACCCTTCCCCTGTGCTCTTGGAAGAAGGAAAAAAATGACCCTATTACAAATGGCATCCACCACATTACGGGAAGAGAACTGCCAGGGAGCAAAAGGTGTGGGATTTATCTGGAGCCTTGAGGAAATGGATAAAATTGTGTTCAAAACCCGAAAAGCTGAGGATCAGAACCCGAAATTTGGAGAAACCCCCACCCCTATACATCCCTGGGACTTCCTGCCAAGAATGCTTTGTCAAATCACCACCGAAGGATAGACGCTCTCTCCTCTCAATGGAGGGCTGTTTCTCCCCTCGTGACCCGCAGGTTTCTGGACCCGGAGGTGGGTGTTCATCCGCCTTAATCCGCCGTTCTCAGACCATGTTCCTCCCTCCCCTTTGAAGCTCATCCTATCAGACCATACCCCCTTCCCACCTGGTTGCTGCCAGCCTCTGTCCTCAGCCACCGACGGCCTCAGTTTCTGGAACACTGGTTTCCCTTTGTACCGTCACCCTTATCGTCAACAGTGGTTTCTGAACATCTCATGAATGACACATACGTGCTGCCTTCCCTCCCACTTCCCTTTTGACTCTTGTCAACAAAACACCTCTCCCCTGCAGCCCAAGCTTCTCCCTCATTACCTTCCAAAAGTGGTCATGGGTAATAGGTGACCCCCCTCGTGTTCCTGAAACATCTTCCAACTTGGCTTCCAAACAGACTTAACGCCACTCAGACCCGTGGTGCCATCGCTCCTTTTCAGTCCCCACACAGATGATTTCTGGGCTCCCTTTTTTTTTTTTTTTAATCCCTGCATGTCCCCAAGATGGCTTCGCTGAGTTCTGTTGCCTCAAAGCTCATCCGTTTGCCAAATCTTGTGGCCAATCCCCAAAGACCAAACTTATATATCCAGCGGCCATCTTTGTCATCATTTGCATATCTTAATAAGACCTCAAACTTTTCAGGGTCCAAACAGAGCTCTCCACCTTACCCCCGGAAGTCTTCCTCTCTGGTCTTTTCCATCTCAGAGAAAGCCATCACCCTGCACCACACTGCCCAGTTCGAAAATCTCAAACAATCTCTGTGCTGACAGCGCGGGGCCTGCTTGGGATTCTCCCTCTCTCTCTGCCCTCCCCCTGCTTGCACCCCCTCTGTCTCTGTCAAAATAAATAAAAACCTTGGGGGAAAAAAATAAGAAGATTCATCGGGGAAAGCGGGGCATCACCCTAATAAATATGACACACAGATAACGGCTCCTGGCGAGAGCTGGGTTCAATTCCTGGCACCATCCCTCACTGCTTTTAAGTGCAGGCAAATCACTTCCCCTCTCTCTCTGAGCCTGAAGTCTTTCCCATCTGTAAAATGGGGATGACTCGCCTCCCTTGTAGGATTCTGACGAAGGTTAAATGAGACACTTTGCGTGAAGTGCCCAGAAAGAACAATGGGATCCCTTGCAGCCGTGACCTCCAGGATTCGGGCTTCTCGCAAAGGCTAAGTGAAACCTTATCTAGCAGGAAAAGTCCACGGGGCCTCAATGCACTGAATTCCAGCTCAGGCCCGAGTCTGCTTTCCCTGCCAACCTGCCTGTGTATCCCTTTCCGGCACAGCTTGTGTCCTGTCCCCGCTGCTTCCCGCCCCCCAGACACGGCCAGGTGTCGCCTACATCGGACGCCACACCTGGGGGATCTTCCATCGGGAGTTGCTGGATGTGAGACGTTTTCCTCCCTCACAATGATCACAAATTAGATGCGCGCCCCTCCCCCCCCACAGGTCCCTTTATCTCTCCTTCCACGGCTGCTCCGGGGACTCTTCCCTTGGCGGGTGGCCAGCCCTGCGCGTGGGCTCACACACGCCTCACCAGTCAGGGTCACGTATCCCCAGTGCGTGCTACCGAGCTGGTACCGCTCTCTCTCCCTTCCTAAATTGTGTTTCTTAAAGCTCCGAAGGAAGATCTTTGACTTCCAAGCAACTCCTGGCCCTCACGTCGCCTACTTTGAGGACAGACCACGGTCAAGACCTAAGGCCACACCTGCTTACCTTGTTCTGATCTCTTCTGGTCCTCCCTTCTCCCATCTGGAAGCTCTTACAAGTCCCTGGTGCAGTTCATTTAACTAGGTTTCTGGAGGGGTTGGGGGGAAGGAATGAGAGAAGTCAACTTGTAAAACATAAGATAGTGTAACTAACATGGATAGTTTGGGAGGGGAAGCAGACAACTGAATATATAGAATTCTGTTCCCTCCAGCTGAAAGAGAAAATAGCCAACCTCCCAGAGGTCAAGGAGGAAGCAGGGGGGGGCGGGGCGGGGGGGAGGCCTCTTGAAATTGGGGAGAAAGATAGGGGCACCTGGGTGGCTCGGTCGGTGAAGCATCCAACTTCAGGTCAGGTCATGATCTCACCGTTCGTGGGTTCGAACCCCACCTCGCAGCACAGAGCCTGGAGCCTGCTTCGGGTCCTGGGTCCCCCGCCCTCTCTGCCTTTTCCCCACTTGGGCGTGAGCACGCTCACTCTCTCTCTCTCTCTCTCTCTCTCAAAAATAAATAAACCTAAAGAAAAAAGAAATTGGGGAGAAATATTTAGCTGCTAGCTTCAAACGAATCTTTCTAGGCACAAATAGACACAAGTAAATGCATAGTGAAACGTCACAGCCATCCACATCGAAAATATGTGTGGGGACCATGCCAGGAAATTTTGAAGTTCTGACAAAGGGAGTTTTTGTGGAGTCAGAGGCCCAATGAAACAACGAGGCCTTGGCACGCGGGAGGGCGGCATCGAACGCTTTGAAACTCCGGGAACAGGCCCCTCATGGAGGGCATTGCGTGGACGTCCTCTGCCCGGCGAGGGCCTGGCCTTCGAGAGGCACCCTCGGGCAATCCCTGCAGGAAAACCAACTCTCTCCTGGCTGTTCTTGCTGTGTTCCCGTGATCTCGTTGTGTGTTTCAACATCTCAAGAGGGCAGCTGATGAGAGAATCGGCCAAAGCTCTTAAAAAAGGCGAGGCTGCGTGTCGGACAATTGTTTGCAGCAGAGCACAGTGTGGAACGACGAACACGAGCTCAGGACAGGCCGGCTGCTCCTTGGCTGTGTGACCAGAAATAAGACAGGTTCACTTCCTGATCCCTGTGCGCCCATCTATAAAATTGAGGCAATAGCAAGAACTTATCCTTGGATGGCCCCGAGGATGCTGGTCATGCGATAATTCCCACGAAGCCTCGTGGGAAGATGCTTCCCAGGCACGTGGTAAGAACCCGCTGGTGGCGGGGGGAGGGGGGGCGGATCGTTATCATCATCACGAATGCAGGACTGTGACAGCTCTCACAAATGCCAAAACAAGGTGGTCCGGCTTTCCGGCTGGAGACACGGGCCAAATGTGTCTCATCAAAAATGGGACAATAACTTGAAGATCGGGGAAGAGATTGGCGCAGTGAGAGGGCAGAGGTTGGGCTCAGGGGACCCCCTCGCCCCCAACACAACTGCTGCCCTACTGCCGAGCCCACGTCTCACCCACCCTACCCCACTTTCCAGGCCCCAACAGCCCAGCTTCTATTTCTCTTCTCAGGTCACTGCAGCCCTGATCTAGAATGACTTAAGGAGCAAACCAGGGCCGAGAAGTCTCGCCAGATTCCTACTGGGAAGAATCTGGGGACTCGGGGCTGCAAACAACTTTAAAAGGGACGCAGGGCGGAGCACAGAACTGGAGTCAGGAGAACGGGTTCGAAACCCCAGCTTCATTTCTTTCTGTCCAATCTCGAGCAAGTTACTTAATCTATCTGAACCTCAGTTTCCTCATATCCAGGAGGAGAAACATCCCGCCTCATGTGAGGACGCGAGGACGATCCGATTAACTGAGACGCGAGTATTCCGTGACCCGTAAAGATATTTATAACATTCTGCTTTTGTGTTGAAGACCATGAACTCCTGAACGAATGGCAGAGCTTTCACTCTCTGGTTTGTGACCAGGGCTCATTTCGGTGACAAGAATACAGACTAACATTGGCGCCCAAGGTGAGCATCAGGTGAACTCTGGGGAAGGCCGCCCTGTCGTGGAGCTTTACTCAGAAGTGACAAAGACCTCAGAGAGAGGGCTGCCTTGGGCTCTTCCCTTAGAAGGAAGGTGGGACGGGTCGGAAGAGTGGAGGGTAAGTGTACCTAGTTTAGAAATTTAGAATCATTTGCCCCTGAGAGGTCTTCAGAAGGCTATGCCAGTGAAGGGACCCACCCCCGAGGAGAAGTAGGAGGGACCACAGAGTTCCTTTCCCTCTGCCCCTCACAGCCACTGGCGTATCAGAACTGCTGAGGTGTCACGGCCCACAGGTTGAACAGACTCAAAAGCAGCCCGGCCCAAAGGCCTATGGTAGGCAGCCTCCAAGATGGCCCCCAGTGATCCCACCTCCTGGTATTCACATCCTCACTTTGAGTATAAGCTACCAACGCGACTCCCTCCCAACGCGGTAAAATGGTGTGACGTCGCTTGTGAGACTAGTTTACAAAAAACTGTGCCTTCCATCTTGAGCATGCTCCCTCTCCCTCTCGTTCTCCCAGTCATTCGTTCCGAGGGAAGCCGGCTGCCATGTTGTGAGCCGCTCTCTGGAGAAGACTTGTGGTCAACAACAAACAAGGAAGTGAGGCCCTTAGTTCAACAGCCTGTGAGAAACTTAATTTTGCCAACAGCCATATGGGTGAGCTTGGAAGTGGATCCTCCCCCGCCCCCTAGTTAAGCCTCCAGATGGGACCACAGCCCCAGCCTAAGCCACGACTGCACCCTCATGAAGAGACCTTGACACGGAGGCACACGGCCGCACCACACTCGGATTCTTGACCCACGGAATCTGCGAGATAACAGATGTTTGTTTTAAGCAACCGAGTCTTGGGGTACTTTGTTACGCAGCAAGAGATAACTGATACAGGGTCCTTACCAGACATGCTAAGGAAACCCCAGAGATGAGATGGGAGAGAACGTCCTATCCTTCCAGCAGTGGGAGTGATTCCGCCGCCTCAATCCCACTCCCATCTCTGCTAGAAGCAATTTCTGCTAGAAGAAGGGAGTGCGTACGGTAAAGAATTTATGGCTACAAAACACCACAGAATTAAGGCCATCCTCTAAAAGCCAATTTTGAGGAGGCCATTTTGATACAGCAGAAGTTTCTCTCTCTCTCTCTGCCCCTCCCCTGCTCATGCTCTGTCTCCCTCTTGTCTCAAAAATAAATATAAACATTAAAAAACAATTTTTTTTTTTAATGATGTGAGTGTCCAGGCCACCCTCCGCCCCATGCCCTCCTGGGACTTGGGCTGCTCCAATTAAATAGGCTGACAGGCACCTGCCCAGAGGCTGGAGCTTCCCCGAGAACTCTCCAGAGAGCAAGTCCTTGGGGGGGGGTCCCGTGGGAGACACCCCCTGCATCGCGCACATCTGAGAACGTGAGAATAGAGACACCGTTCATGTGCGCGGTGCAAGTCAAGAGCGCCCTTATCTTTGAACTTGGTTTCCTGAAGTTCTCTATCGTTAAAGCCATTGATTTATGAACACGTAATGAAGAATGCCTCCTCCCGTGGCCCCACGTGGTTATATGGTCATCCTCCTGGGCAAAAAGGATTAGCAATAGCTCCAAGTTGCCACAGTCCCCCAACCCCTGCAGAGATCCATCCAGCTCCGTCGGGGACAGTTCCTTCCAACTCAACATCCTAACCCTCATGTCACTGGGGGAGGGGGGGAGGGGCTCTCCGTGCCTCAGTTTCCCCCTGTGTAAAAGTAAGGATTCGGGTCTCCCGTCCCCCGTCCAGCCCTGAGCTCCTGCGTGTCCCTGAAACCTCCTCACACCGCAGGCCCCAGGAACCGGAATTCACTCCGGTTTCCCAATATCCCACCAAATGAATTCCTTATGAGCACAACTTCTGGGTTTATACTAACGGAGAAAGCACTGCAAGGCCTGACCTTCAAAATTCAGCTTGTTCTCACTCCTTGCTGTGTTTCAAAAAAAAAAAAAAACAAAAGACAAGCTAATTTTGCCCTCTCGGGTGGGAAATGTGCAAGGCTCCGAGCTGGGACCACAGCAAACCCCCCTCCCAGGCGCCGAGCTCACAGAGCTGGCACTGACGGTTTTTCCATCCACCGAGTGGAAATTCTAGACGCAGAAGGTGCCCAGACCGACCCCGCTTCTGCTGCCCTGCCAACTGCCGTAAACCTGTTTCTGTCCCGTTGGACTTGCAACACGGAGCCAGAAATCTGGAAGAATTTAACACCCAGTCGGTTCAGACACAGGAAAACATTGTTCAAAGTAAACACTGGAATCCCTCCCTCATCATCCAGGAATGTACAGCCAGCAGGGTTGAGATCAGCAGCTTCTCAGAAAAGCCATCGCTTCTGCTACTCTGCTTGGGGCTGTGGCCCAGGAGGGCCAGGAGGGGCTCCGGAGCTGTTTTCTTTTTTTTTTTTTTTTCAACATTTTTTATTTATTTTTGGGACAGAGAGAGACAGAGCATGAACGGGGGAGGGGCAGAGAGAGAGGGAGACACAGAATCGGAAACAGGCTCCAGGCTCCGAGCCGTCAGCCCAGAGCCCGACGCGGGGCTCGAACTCACGGAGCGGGAGATCGTGACCCGGCTGAAGTCGGACGCTTAACCGACTGCGCCACCCAGGCGCCCCCCGGAGCTGTTTTCTGACTACGACACGGTCAAGGCTGGGCGGTCGGCACTCGGGGACCTCTCCCCTCCCGGGCAGACAGGGCCGGTGCTGCCCGCAGCCCTCCAGCTATAGAACTTGCTGCTTCGCCACAGGACCCAGCCCACATGCAAACGCCCTGTCCTGTCCCTGAACTTGGGAGAGGCGAAGTGCCCTTGGAAATTGAGAGGGGCTCGGGATGCTCTGGGATTTTCCATTTCCCTTGCCTGTGGCAGGCTGTGAAAGGGGCACTCTTCCTCGACGAAGAAAGAAGGCTCTGTGTGCACGGCCTGGGTGCTGGGCCTCGAACTAGAAGACGTGTGAGCTCCGTGGGATGTGGCCACCAGCGTTCATCCCGCCTGGACTGAGACTTAACTAATTCCATCCCTCCAAAGCCCTGTGCCAGGTCCCCACCCCATCTCCCCTGGCCCTGGAGAGCGGAGAGGGAGGACTGGCTTCACCCAGGGGCCGCCTAAATGGATCCAAGAAAGACGTTACACATTAAATCACTTGTGTCACAGTGTCCCTCCGCCTCAAATTCTGCCTAAACTCCACCCACGGAGACGAGGGCACGAACCAAGTTGTTAAAAGTTTTCCGACAATCAATGTGTGGGATGAGACCTACGGGCTGGGAATGGCTCGAGGGGGAACAACGCAGAGAGTTCTTGATGGCTCTTGGCCACCCAAAACTCTGAGGCTTCCATGAGGAAGGTGGGGCTGCTGGGGAGCTTAGGGGCAACAGCAAATCAGGGGACAGCCTGTCTTTGACCCTGACCGCCCATTCCTAAGCCCGGAGGGATCCACAGAAGGGGCATTTAATTCCCTCACTTAACACGGATTGAGTGCCTCCTACCGAACCAGGTGAATAAGACGGATTCCATCGCTGCTTTCAGGGAGCACAGAATCTGGACCAGAGGTTATCAAGGGTGGTCCAGGGACCTCGGCGCCCCCAGTGGTGATGGCATCGCGTGGGGGCTTGTCAGCAATTTCTCCGGTCCCACCCTGGCCAACTGCATCAGAAACTGTGGGGCGGGACTCGGCCACCTGCCCTCTAGCCAGCCCGCAGCCAACACCGATGGTCGAGAAAGTTTGAGAACCACTGATCTGATCCGTCCGCACCTCCATGGGTAACAGGGAAAAGACTCGTGTCAAAGGTTACGGGTCTGATGCGGGAAAGTCTTAGAAATGGTGCGTTAACATGCTCCCGGATTCAAAACAGCGGTGCCCCACCGTGGTGCCATTGGAAATGTTTGAGTCCAGCTTCAGAAACGCTTTTTCCACCTCAGCTTGGTCCCCTTTCACTGGTGGGTCCTAAAACCTTATGGTGAAAAAGAGGCAAGGGTCGTTTCTCTGCTCAGGAGCAATGAAGCAGGTGGGATCTTTTCCGTGGCAGCTGTTCGGTCCGCTGTCTTTGGGGCTCAGCGAATCCTTCTTGGCCGTCCAGGAGAGGATTGAGAGCCCAGCACTCTGTCCTAATGGGTGTCCTTCTCTTCCCCGTCTGCACGCTCTCCCGTGGGGACACCATCACTCCGCCACGACTCGTACACGTGTGTCTCCAGGCTTCCCTGAGCTCTCCCCTAGACTCCAGGCTCATGCATCCAACCTCCTGCCGAGCATCTATTCTTGGATGTTTTAGGGGTGCCTCAGAACCCTGTTCAACACACACACACACGCGCACACACACACACACAAGACCTGCCCCTCCCCATTGTGTTAAACCTTTTGCCAAAACCCAGGGAGTCGTTTCTCCCCTTCATCCTTAAGATCCAGTTCATCCTCAAGTCATGTCAACTCGGCCAGTAGAAATACCCTGAACCCGTTGTTTTCCCTCCGTGCTATAAGGAGAACAACCACCAGTAATAATGATAATAACTCATAGAGCTCTGCCCATGCTTTTCTATATTAACTCATTGAGCCTTCCCCACAAACCTATGAGTTAAGTGCTGCTTTTATCCCCTCTTCCAGAGGTTAAAATTGAGACACAGAGAGGTTCAGTCACTTGCCCAAAGCCACCCCTTTTGTGCAGGGCCCAGGATTTGGAGGTGGGCACCAGGATCCACATGATTAAACACACGTTCCCAGGGTTGCTTCTGTATCCACTAGGAATACTCACGTGGCCTCCAAACTGGCCTCCCTGCTTCTACTCCTGTCTCCATAGGATTTATATTATACACACAGCAGCCCGAGTGGTCTTCCCAAAACACACACCAGTACTCACATCCCTCCCCAAGGGTTTCCACACAGCCCTTGGAGTGAAATCCCAAGAAACTCTGACCATGGAGTTAGGAGTTTGCCTCTGCCTCTCTCTCTCTCTCTCTCTCTCTCTCTCTCTCTCTTCCTCTCTCCCCCTCCAATCACATCGCTCTTCTCTCTGCCCTCAAACTCACCAAATTCCAGCTATCCCTCCACCTACGATGGTTTTCCCTACACATTTTCCCATAGCTGGCTTCTGATCATTTAGATCTTAACTCAATGGCGCCTTCCAAGAAAGGCGTTCCTTAGCTTTCTATCTACACTAGCCCTCAGCCCCCTTCCATCACATTATCTTGTTTCATTTTCATTACAGCATTTACCACCATCTGAAATTATCTTAAATTTGTTTACCATTTCTTTTCTGCCTGCCCTCTTAGAATTTCGGTTCCATGGGACAAAGGCACTTGTCTGTCTTTTTCCACATATATCTCAGGACCCAAAACTGTATGAACGCTTACTGAGAACGGTGAATATGGCTGAATCCCTACCTTTCCGGGGCCACCATTTGCAGTTCCACTACAGGACGAGGTGGGACACAACCAAAGGAGACACAAGGTGTCATGAGACGGGAGTGATGTCTCACCCAGCCTGGGAAGGTCAGGATAACATCCAGGGGCAGCACTGACTTCATTTCAGTGAGTCATCATTCTGGGGCCAGACCTGCCACGTAGAGAGTTGGGCAAGACCAGTGGTCTACTTCCCTGGTACCAGAATCACCTAGAAAGCCCAGTAAGACACAGACTGTCAGGTACCAGCACCAGAGTCTCCGGCTCAATAGATCTTGGCTGGAGCCCGAGAATGTGCAAATCTAATAAGTTTCCAGGTGAAGCTGGTGTTGCCCAACTGGGGGGAAAAGTTGTGGGAAAGTGAACCAAGTCAATGGCAACGAAAACAAACATGAGGGAAAGAACATGGCCACAGCTAACGGTAGGGATGAAGGAGTGAGATGGGTCTAGGTGATGCTCAGGTCCCTGAGTTAGGGGATGGACGGAATTAATAGAGAGGGAGAGCAGGCTTGGGGAAACCTGCTTCGTGTCATTCGGGGCATTATAGAAAAGCCAGGTGGTCATGCCCAGTGAACCACTGTCCATATGAACCTGGTATCCAAGAAAACGGCCATGGTTACAGATAGACAAATTTGATAAAAGATGTGGTCAAAAGTTAAGTTGAGAAAAGGGATGAGAACTGAACCATGGAAAGAAATCAGGACTTAAGGCATGGGAGGAAAGAAAAGCCCACTTGGAGACTGGGCAGAGATCCCAGACAAGAGGAAGGAAAAGTAGGGGAGTAGTCTCAAGAAGCCAAGGGAAGGTATCTGCCGAGAAGACTGTAGTATAATTTTTTTAAAAAAATGATCTTTGTCCCTTGTTCCTGGCACAAAGCTCCTGAAGCCTTTGGAATTTGCCTCTTGTATACTCATGAGATGACACGTAGGGGAGCCTAGATAGCTTCAAGATGGCGGCTTGGTGGCCAGAAGAACCAACCAGGTAAGTAGAGGGTTCGAACTTTCAGCCCCACCCCCAACCTCCGTGAAAGGGAGAGGGGCTGGCAATTGAGTTCAATCACCAATGGCCAATGATCTAATCGATCATGGCTACCTAACGAAATCTCTATAAAAATTCCTAAGTGATGGGGTTCAGGCAACTTCCAGGTTTGTGAACACATCAACATACTGGAAAGGTGACGTGCCTGGAAAAGACACGGAAACCACCCCCATCTCTTACACGCGGCGGTTCCTGACTTGTATCCTTTATAATAAACTGGTAAACCTAGTAAAGCATTCTCCTGAGTTCTAGGAGTCATTCTGGCAAAGCGTCGAACCGGATGAAGGGGTTGTGGGAAATCCCGAATTAATAGTCAGCCAGGGGAACAGATGGGACTTGAAACCAGCATTTGAAACAGGGCAGTCCACGAAAGTAGACACTAGGAACACACCTTTGAGGGCAATTCTGTCAAACGACAGGGTAAAAGCCAGAATTTGGAGAGCTATGGAGTTAAACGGGAAAGGGGAAATCAAGGGCGAGGAATGTATTAACAAATCACAAATGGATTGTGCCAGTGTGTGTGAGCACTGGCTCAAGACGATGCGTGCTTTGTTTCGTTATTCCTCACTATAAGCCTATGAGAGAATATCACCACTCTGTAGAAAAAGAAACAAGACTCAGAAAAATGAAGCAATGTTCTCAAAGTCCTACGTTTAGTAAATGATGAGGTTAGAATTGAAAACCAAGGGGGTGCCTGGCTGGCTCAGTCGGTAGAGCGAAGGACTCTTGATCTCAGGGTCGTGAGTTCAAGTCCCACATTGAGCATGGAGCCTACTTTACGTAAATTGATTAGTTAAAAAAAAAAAAAGTCAAAACAAAATCAGATTCTAAAACCAGAGTTTTCAACTAGCATACCTGATTACATAGGTAGAAACGCAAAGAAACCTAGACGGTTGCTGGATGTAAACACAGCATATCAAAATCATTTGCATTTCTAAACATCAGCCATAAGCATAAAATGTCTAAAAAGATACTTTGTACAATTGTTTCAAAGATATCAAAGTTGGGGGTGGGGGGCGGGTTACGCCTGGTTGGCTCAGTCGGTTGGGCGTCCGACTTGGGCTCAGGTCATGATCTCGCGGTCCGTGAGTTCGAGCCCCGCGTCGGGCTCTGTGCTGACGGCTCGGAGCCTGGAGCCTGCTTCGGATTCTGTGTCTCCCTCTCTCTGCCCCTCCCCCACTCATGCTCTGCCTCTCTCTCTCTCTCTCTCTCTCTCTCTCTCTCAGAAATAAACATTAAAAAAAAAATAGAAAGCTCAGAAAAGATCCACTTTATGGCTCCACAGAGCAGTGGGTGAAGGACGGTATTTTCATTAAATGGTGCTAGATCACTTGATCCACATGGAAAAATAATTGCCTTCTCATAATACCCAAAATATCAAGTCCAGATGAGTCGTACCTCTAAATGTTGCAAGTAAAACAATAAAGCTTCTAGAAGATAACAGAGGAAAATATCTCCATGCCCTCAGAGTAGAAAAAGATTTCTACTGTTAAACATTTTTTTAAATGTTTATTTATTTTGAGAGAGAGAGAGAGAGCAAGCAGGGGAGGGGCAGAGAGGAAGAGAGAGAATCTTAAGCAGGCTCCCTTCTGTCAGCACAGAGCCCAACGCCAGGCTCGATCTCACAAACAGTGAGATCACAACCGAAGCAGAGATCGAGAGTCAGATGCTTAACTGACTAAACCATCCAGGCGCCCCTCAAGTTAAATTTCTGTTCACTGGAAGATACCACTGAGAGCATGAAAAGACAAGCGTCCGTCCAAATGGACTGTGGTACTCCATATAATCAAAAAGAGTGTGTATACAGAATGCATTTAAAAAGTTTTTTTAAAAAAATGTAAGTAGTCTCCATGCTCAGCACAGAGCCCAATGTGGGGCTTGAACTCATGACCCTGAGATGAAGACCTGAGTTCAGAAGAGACTCAGACACTGAACCGACTGAGGCACCCAGGTGCCCCAGAATGTATTTAAAAAAATTTTTAAACCCTACAATCAATAAGAAAAAGATGAAAGAAAGAAAGAAAGAAAGAATGAAAGAAAGAAAGAAAGAAAGAAAGAAAGAAAGAGAAAGGAAGGAAGGAAGGAAGGAAGGAAGGAAGGAGAAAGAAAGAAAGAAAGAAGAAGAAATGAAGGAAGGAAGGAGAAAGAAAGAAAGAAAGAAAACTGGGGTGCCTGGATGACTCAGTTGGCTAAGCGTCTGACTTTGGGTCTGGTCATGATCTCACGGTTTGTGGGTTTGAGCCCCAAGTCAGGCTCTGTGCTGACAGCTCAGAGCCTGGTGCCTGGTTCGGATTCTGTGTTCCCCCTTCTCTCTCTGCTTCTCCCCCACTCATGCTCTCTCTCTCTCTGGCTTTCTCTCTCCCTCAAAAATAAACATTAAAAAATTAATAATAAAATCTGTTTAAAAATAGAAAATTAATAGAGACTTGAAGAGGCTCGTCACAAAAGACAATATCAGGGGCACCTGGGAGGCTCAGTCGGTTAAGCGTCTGACTTTGACTCGGGTCATGATCTCACGGTTTGTGGGTTCGAGCCCCGCGTCAGACTCGCACTGACAGTGTAGAGCCTGCTTGACATTCTCCCTGCCCTTCCCCGACTTGCACTTTCTGTCTCTCAAAAATAGTAATAATAAAGGATAAGGAAATAAAATTAAGATCTCAGGATGGCGGGGGGAAGGGAGTGGGGGTGGGGCGGGCAGAAATGGAACAAAAGCTGCCAAAAGGAGGGGTGGGGTGGACGTGGGGGGGGGGGGGGCGGGTGTGCGCCTGCGTGAAAGATTCTCTTTAGCCTCGGTGAGGAGACTCAGACCCAGGGGTGAGGCAGAAGAAGATACAGACGATCAAGTGTATTGGAAAAACCAGCGGCCATGGGTGGGGGAGGGTTGGGTCTTTGGGAAGGTGAGTGAAATAGCAGCGAAATTAGCAGAAGAACAGAGTGCCGGTGGCCCGCACCTATCAAAAGAGATCTGGCCATCAGCCAGTGACTTTCAGGCTATAATTAGCCAATTGGCCCCTGTCTCCCTCCGGCCAAAAGCAAGCATCTGAAACCGGAACAAAATCATTCTTTCCTCGCTGATGCCCTGGCACGTTCCACAAGCCCCACCCTCTGTGGAGCCGTGGGTTCTCCTCCCCATCTTCTCTCTCTGCAGTGGAGAACCCACCATGCCATTGACTGGAGGCCGTGGACGTGAACGGACCCGTTCCAACCCAAAATACCTCCTCCGTGACACCCTCCTCTGAGCCTGTCTTCCGACCTGCCTGTCCGTCCCGTCATCAGAGTTGTGGTGGCCTGGGGAAACCTGGGAATGGGGAAGCCCCATGAAGTCCTGGGGAGGCAACAGGGCTAAGGGTCCGGCCAGGGGCCAGTAGCTGGTACAACTGAGCTGAGACGCACAGGCTGGCTGAAGTTTGAACCGATCGGGACCAAGTCAGGAGCCGGCAAAGTGGCGTCAGGAGGTCAAGCGGGCAATCCGGTCAGAGGTCATACAAGGGCCAGAGGCCGGGGACCCAGGGACCGATGCCATGCCGGAGTGTGGCGTGGGAGTTCAGAGCCTGACCGTTGGTGTCCAATGGTGTCAGGTTCGAGTGCTGGATCTGGCTAGCCAGTGGTACAACTTTGGGCTTGTTACTGACCTCTTTTGTCCTCTGGCAAAGTGGGAATTGTATAGACAGGAAGATGTCGAGAATGAGTGTGGGGTTGGGATTACGAATGCGGATGGGCACAGAGTTGGAGACGGAGGTGGGGACGAGCCTGGGGACGAGCCTGGGGATGAGCCTGGGGACAAGCATGGGGACAAGGTTGGGGATGAGCCTGGGGATGAGCATAGGGACGAGCCTGGGGATGAGCCTGAGGACAAGCACGGAGATGAGCACAGAGGTGAGCATGGGGATGACCATAGAGGTGAGCCTGGGGCCGGTGAAGGAGGGGGATGGGCACAGAGAGGGAGACTGGATGGCTACGGAGCTGGGGCTGGGCCTAGGCAGAGGTTCAGACCCAGGAGCCAGGCAAGCCTTCAGGTGTGAGAGGCCTGACACATCTGTGTCCTCGAGGATCCTGAGCCCGTCAAAGACTGAGATGGGCTCCCAGCCCAGGCGTGAACTTGGCTGGACTTGGCCGGGCTGAACTGAGGGTATGGACCCGCGGGAGGTCGCGAGCACTACTGCCACCCCACTGAGTGCTTGCTGCCTTGGCAAAGCTGGCCTCCGTCCGCCCCTTTGCAGGTGAGCGCTCATTCCGGGGGCGGTGACAACACTAGACGCTGGGGGTACGCATGGCCTCGGGGCTGGGAAACAAGTCCTGGGACCGGCCCCACCCTCCTCAGCCTCTCTGATCCAGCCCCACTGCCTGCCTCCCCGCCAGCATTTCCCAACTGCCCCTCTCCTGTGCTCCTCCCCTTCTGTGTCCAAACAACCCGCATCTCCCCGTCTCTAACAAATTCTTCCCTTGACCCCGAGCTTCCCTGACTTCTGTTTTGCTCCTTTTCTCGGCCACAGTTCCCCAGGGAGTGGCCTGTACTAACTGTTGCCCTCTTCCTCACCCCCCCCCCAAGTTTCTGCAGCCTGGCGTCCGTCCTCACAGCTCCATGACCACCTCTGGGCAGGAAGGAGCCCGTGGGGTGACACGTAAGCAGAAGGCACAGCGATCGGGGACTCCGGGAGGCGTGGGTGGGCAGGCCATGCACACAGAGCCAGGCACGTGCGCACACATAAACATTCAGACACGCAGACACCCAGACATACGTACATGGAGACACAGACACGCACTGACCGATTCCAATATGGCACCAAGGGGCTCTCGCTTTGACCAGAGGGAGCGAGGAGGGAAGCCCAGGGCCGTCCACTGCTCAGCCCGGGGACCAAAGCAAGCCTTCTACAATTGTCACACCCAGAGCAGACCCGGGCTTTGCGGGGCCTGAACATTGCTCAGCTGGGGAGGAAGCCACCGTGGTGCCCTGCACAAGCCCAGGCGTCAAGCACGGGGGAGGCATCCCTGCAGTAACGTCCGCTAAAACGCAGGGAGAAAAGTGCCCGCCAGGGAGTCTGGAGGCTGTGACCCCGGGTCCCAAGCATGCAGGGACCAACTGTCTGAACACAGTCAGCAGCTCTCCCCCAGACAAGCGGCAGGGTCTGAATTTGAACTCAAGAACTCTGGCTTCTCATATTCCTGCCTTTCGGCTTTTCTCAGACGGACGCAGTGTAGCCGGATCAAGCATAGAACCAGAGAGGCCGGCACGGAGGGGCCTCTGGGGCTGTGGCCTCCAGCAACACCACGATGGGGTGGTTGCCTGGGTGCTGGGCCCAGCAGAAAGTGCCTTTTCTCCTCGCTACCCCGTCTACACCGCGCTGCCTTCACCGGTCATAAGGTTTATTGAGTGTTGCTTTTATTTATTTTTTTTTTTTAATTTTTTTTAACACTTAGTTATTTGTGAGAGACAGAGAGACAGAGCGTGAGCAGGGGAGGGGCAGAGAGCGAGGGAGACACAGAATCCGAAGCAGGCTCCAGGCTCTGAGCTGTCAGCACAGAGCCTGACGCGGGACAAACTCACGAACCACGCGATCGTGACCTGAGCCGAAGTCGGACGCTCAGCCGGCTGAGCCACCCCGGAGGCGCCCCGGTTCCTATAGATTCCTGATAGTGAATATCATGACTTTACCAGTCCTAGCTTAACATTCTCTTGGTGTTGAGCTCTGTCCAGAGTCTGAGCATCTCTGGGGGGACACGACACGCGACCCCCGCTGCTCATTAGAAGACATAGCTGGATCGTGTAGGGGTGTGTGTGTGTGCGTTTTGTTTTCTTGTTTAAGTAGAATTGTCGCCCTGAAAGCACAGTAGAATCACCTGACCATTTTTTTTAAATGTACCCGTGCCCGAGCCCTCTGCAAAGTGAATCAGGGTCTGAGCGGTGGGGCTGGGACATCAGTACGTTGGACAGAGTCCCCGGGAGGCCGTGGGACCAGAATTGAGGCCACTCCAGGAAACGACCGCCTGATGCCCCGGGAACCCGCAAACAAACGGGGGGGCTCCTGTGAAGGACGTGCCCTCCTGGTAGCTGGGGGTGTGCACTTTCACTTGGACCCTGGACTCTCCCCATCAGGGACACCTGCCAGTCCACCCGGACCAGTACCTGACAGGTCTCGGTGATTCCCCATGCCTCCGCCAGTATCTTGGTGCTTCTTCTGCCCCGTGCTTATTTCTGGTCCGCAAATGTCCCCCTGGTCCTGGATTCCACTTCCCCGGTGATCTTCTCGCTGCTGCCGGCCATCTCCTCTTCCACCCTCGGGGGGTCCAGGAGCCCGACACATCCAGGCAAATGGGGGCATTGTGACATCAGCAGTCGCCATGCCCCCCAACCTTGAATCTTCCGTCCTGGTTCTCTCCCTCCTCGGCGAGCCCCACCGGCTCCCAGCGCGCAGCCCTCCAACCTTGGTCCCGGGACAATCCTTCCTGCCCCCCCTTAGTGAAGGCCTACTGTGTGCTGAGCCTTCAATCAGGCACTCTATGTCCACGGTCTCATTTGAGGTCTCTGATGGCAGAGGAGCAGACGAGCTATTGATCTCACTCATTGTAACGCGCACTTATTCTGTTCCACCCCTGGCCAGGTGCAGGGACGGATGAGACCAACGGTCAGCTTCCTTACGGCCAACAATCATCTAGAGCTTATGAAGACACAGCGCGTTATTGGTCCCAGCCCGGAGTTTCTGATCAGTACCTGACGCGGGCGGGGAGCCCTCTCCGGCCAGCCCCTTACAGCATTCTTGTGAAACGAAATGCTCTCTGGATGAACAGGAGGAGAGAACTGTTGTCACCAAGCAGCTGTTTGGAATCGGCCCCTCTTCCGCCACTCCGGCGACCCGACCACGTTTGCAGCGGGCTGGGTACGCACCTTCTAGCCTCACCCGTGACCCCAAATCTGAAAGATCCTCCAAGATCCCAAGAGGATGGGGAGAGTCAGAGCCGGCTGGGACACAAGGCACGGTCATTGCGGGAGTCAACCTGGGACAGCTTCTGGGAGCCAGGCGGGACTTGGCTATCTTACCGAGGAACCGTGCGTCCTTGGGTCGCTCGCCGGTTTCTGCACGTGTGAAGCGGGGAGTAAAATAGTAGAACGTACCTGTTGGGTCCGTGCAACAGAGTTCGGACGTTGGGCCGGTTAGCGCGTGAAAACTTGAGGACAGTGCCCGGCACGGGGTACGTGCACAGGGGACCGAGAGCCTTAAGCCTTGACCGCAGGTGCCTTAATTTATTCTCCACTGAATGAAGGGAAGGAGCCCATGCTCAGCACCTGGATGTCGGGAGGTGACAAGGAGGGCCAGTGACCGGGCTGGTGAGGTACACTGAGGGACACCCGCGGGCGTCTCCGGGCTGGTGGGCCCCAGGGAGGCACAGAGGCCTTGCACACTCACTTGGCTCGTCCATCTCACAAGCCAATAGAAGCCGGTGGGTGAGCCCAGAGGCACTTCCTGCTGACTCGTGGGGAATTTGCTGCCCACAGAGGAGGGGGAAATGCACCTCCCTACAGCCGACAAAGGCCAGGCAGGTCCTGTGGGAGGAAAATAGATCTGGCTCCCATCCGGGCTCCAGTCCAGGTCACCTGCGGCACTGGGCTTACCAGCAACCCAACCCCTTCAAGCTGCCAAAAGCTTTAAAGGCTTCTCCTTTGGAGGTTCTTGCCAGACCGTGGGGTAGGTCAACCGGCCATCCTCCGCACTCCAAACCCATCCCTGCTCCTGGCCTTTGCACACAAAGACGCCCGCCGTCTTCCCCGGACTCACCAGGAGACAGGACGGAACGGGCCTAGACCTCGTTTCCTTCCCTGCTCATGCATGCCCTACGGCCCCTCCGAACAGCCAGGCCCAACGCACTCCATCCTTGCTTGGAGTGGCCTCCATGATGCCCGAGGAGAGGCTGGGGCCATGGCCCCACTGCTGTGGGAGTCACGGGGTGGGAAAGACGTGCAGATCTGGTGTCTGGAGAGAAGGGAGGATCGAGAAGACGGAGCAAGCCTTTTGGAGAACGACAGAGACAAAGGAAGGGTCCGAGCGGGGCTCCGGCTCATGGGCAGTCAAGGCAGGCTCGTGTCATGGCGGGGAGAGGAGTTTCCGGGAGGGGCGAGGCCCATCCCGGCTCTTGTCCTCACGAAGGCTCACATTGTCTCTTCTCTGGCCAGTCTGGACCTTCTCAAGCGGGTTCCTGAGTCCTTTTGATAGGAGCCTAGATGTGTTCCGAGAGCTCCCTTGCTGTTTTTCTGACAGGCTAGTTCTGGGTGCATCTAAAACGTGAAATAGTGCCTCTAAGGAGCCCTCTCTCTCTCCGTGCAGAATGGCTGGTGGCTGACGGAGGCCACACGAGACTTACGCCCACGGCTGGCTTTGGTCACCCCGTCAGTGCACCCCAGATGTCCTCCACTGGCCCTCCGTCATGGGGCTCTGCCAGGGACAGCCCAGCATGCTCCATAGCCTAGCCTTTCAAGGCGGGTTTCCAGAGATCCGTTGCTCTGCTACAAACCACATTTATTTCACGTGAGCACTTGTGGGTCTGGAATCCAAGGAGGACTCGGCGGGACGGTTCTCCAACCCACGTGGCATCAGCCAGGGCAGCGGGACTGGAAGGTCCATTTCCAAGATAATTAACTTCTTTATTACTTGCCTGGCATCTTGACCCGCCCTAGTCTCTCCCTTCCTCTCTCTCTTCCTCTCTGTCTCTCTGTCTCTCTCTCCGTCTCTCTCTCCGTGGGGTCTCCTCCTCCAGGCCTCTCCATGTGACTCGGGCTCCTCACCAGCCGGGTCGTCACAAGAAGCAGGAGGTGGAAACCACAAGGCCAGTTAAGGGCTTCTTCTAGAATTAACGCAGCATCACGTGTACCCGGCTCTGTGGGCCAAAGGAGCCACAGCGTTTGCCCAGATTCCCAGGGGTCGTGCGATAGATCCCACCTTCCGGAGGAGCGACAAGGACAAATTGCGGAAGGGCCCGTGAGGTGAGAGGGATGACCGTGGCTACCTTCAGAAAAGAAGGTCTGCCCCAGGAACCCCCCAGGGTCAGAGCGCTGGGAGTCATTCACAACCCTCTCTCCTCACTCATTCACTCATCCACGCAACAAATAATTCCTCAGCTGGGGTAGTTAACTCTTGCCACGGACTCAATACAGAATTTCTTAGAAAATGAGAAAGGTTTGGGAACAACTTCAAGTTTTTAAATGGAATTTCCCGTTAATGCCCAGCTTATTCTGTTTCATCTCATAAAAAGCAAACCTCGCCTGTCTTAGGCAAATTCCTGTATCACCTCCTCTAGGAAGCCTTTCCTGATCTCCCTTCAGGCATCGTTGGCAGCCCCCACCACACCTTGTTCACACACTAGCAGTGAAATGCCTACATCTGATTTGTAGCCGAGGTCACATTCACCCCAAATAAAGATTGCCTTTCTCACCACCCTTGCAACCAGATGGCCGTGGCGACTAAGTTCTGGCCCATGAAACGTAAGTGGAAGTGATATGTGCAACTTTCAGGAAAGGCGCCTAAAGCAGAAGTGTGCTTTTTCCTTTTCTTTCCTCTTTCTCGCTGCCTGGAATACAGGCACGATAGCTGGAGCTAGGGCAGCCACTTTGTACCATATGATGACTTTGGGAATGGAAACCACTCACAGGAGAACAAGGTAAAAAGAGCTCGAGTTCTTGACACCGTGGAGGGTCACTCCCACCCTGGAGCCAGTACGTAAAGGTTTTCACGTGAGACAGAAACGAACTTCTATAATGAACCTCTATCTGGCTTCAGCCACTGCTTGCGATCTTCTGCCACTCACAGTTGAACCTAATCCTAACTGATAAAACTCCTACCCAGGGAGTGGGGAGGCAAAATGTAACGCAAATGTCTTCTCCACCGAACCATGTACGGACCCTCCGGCTAGTGGTGGGGAATATTAACTCTGCCACTCAATGCTACTTCCCAGGCAGGAGAATGGGTAAGGTCAAATGACGACATCACGGCCTGAAACTGAATGCATCTGGTGACATTGTTTATAATGTCAAGAGTCTGGAAACGAACTCAATGCTGATATAAGAGGAGGAAGGGGGGTGGATTCAAATACGGGATACGCAGGGGCGCCTGGGTGGCTCAGTCCGTTAAGCGTCAGACGCTTGATTTCAGCTCAGGTCACGACCTTGCGATTAGTGAGTTCGAGCCCCACATCAGGCTCCACGCTGACAATGCGCGGCCTACTTAGGATTCTCTCTCTCCCCCTCCCTCTACCCCTCCCTGCTCAAATTCGCCCTCTCTCTCAAAATAAGTAAATAACCTAAAAAAGATTTTTTTAAATATATGGAATATCCACGTAATGGACATTTTACATCTCTGTTTCCACGAACGAGGCAAATCTCTCTACACAACGATCACAACACATATTTACGCAAAAACGGCAAGGTCTTTAACATACTCCAACCCCAAGGGAAAACGAGCAAAATGAAAGAAAACAGGTTATGAATGAAAAAAAAAAAATGGGCAAAAGGGAGTTCAACGTAGGCGCAGATGGGAGGGATGCGAGGGTTCGTTGTGCTCGCGTCTCTGTTCGTTTGTACTCTGCAAAAACGTCTGTAATAACAGTGAAAACCAAAACAAAACCACAGGGTTCTGGGCTGTGTTTTCATTTTTTGTGGGTTTTCCCTCACTTTTTATTTTAAAAGTGTTTTCAAAGTGTGGCCCTTTTCAAAGAAAAGCCAAAAGGAGGCGAGGGGATCCACGCGCGTGTAAATGTTTGAATCCGCACGGGTGATCGGCTTCTGGAGGGCTGCGGAATTCCAAAATTCCGACGGCAGCCAAGGAGAGAGAGGAAGACCACAGACCAAGATGGGAGCCTTGCTTTGGGTTCCGCAGTTTTGCTTTACCACGTGCCTGCATGACTTCTTTGTTGTGGGAAAACGAATTCTTTTTTTAATTGAAAAAAAAATTTTCTTTTAATGTTTATTTATTTTTGAGAGGGGGCGAGGGGCAGAGAGAGAGGGAGACACAGAATCGGAAGCGGGCTCCAGGCTCCGAGCTGTCAGCACAGAGCCCGACGCGGGGCTCGAACTCACGGACCGTGAGATCATGACCTGAGCCAAAGTCAGACGATTAACCGTCTGAGACACCCAGGCGCCCCAAAAAACTAACTCTTAAAAGGAAGTATGTGACACTAATCCATGTTGTGGGACTGTCTACTTGGGAGTAAGTAAATAAGAAATCCTCACCCCCTCATCCTGCCCCCTTTTGCCTCCTGTCTGGCTAATTCAGATCCAGACTTCAAGTTCCAGGTCAAAGGCCATCTTCCACAGCGGGGCACAGAACTCAAGGGCCACAAGGAGCAGGCTGGGAACATAAATGTCCCAAACAAATGAGCCTAATTCATGAAAGAGGGTGACTGCCTGCTCGCAAGTGTTGAATTTGGGGGCGCCTGGGTGGCTCTGTCAGTGAAGGGTCGACCTCGGCTCAGGTCATGATCCCACAGTCTGTGCGTTCAAGCCCCACATCGGGCTCTGTGCTGACAGCTCGGACCCTGGAGCCTGCTTCACATTCTGTGTCTCCCTCTCTCTCTCGCCCCTCCCCTGCTCACGCTCTGTCTCTCTCTGTCTCTCAAAAATAAACATTAAAAAAAATTTTTTTAATAAATAAATAAAAATAAATAAATAAACATTAAAAAAATTTTTAAAAAGAACAACACTTACTATCTGGTTAAACCTCGAAAACATCAGGCTAAGCAGAAATACTCATGAAAGACACCATATTGTACGATCCTATTTATCTGAAATGTCAGAATAGGCAAATCCCCAGAGACAGAAAGTAGAGTGGTAGTTTCCAAGGATGATTGGGGCGGGGGGGGGGGGGAGTGAGGGATGGAACAATCTGGAAAGGAGCAGCCAAAGGCTATGGGGTTTCTCACTGGGGTGATGACAGTGCCCTAAAAGTTGACTGTGGGGGCGTTTTCACAATTTTATTAACATATGAAAAACCACTGAATGGTATGATTTAAGTTGGTGACTTATACGGAATGTGAGTTATATCTCAATAAAACTCTTTTCTTTAAGTCATCTCTACACGCCACGTGGGGCTTGAACTCATGACCCCAAGATCAAAAATCACATGCTCTTCTGGGGCCCCTGGGTGGCTCAGTTGCTTGGGCATCCGACTTCCGCTCAGGTCATGATCTCACGGTTCGTGGGTTCGAGCCCCGCGTCGGGCTCTGTGCTGACGGCTCGGAGCCCGGAGCCCACTTCGGATTCTGTGTCTCCCTGTCTTTCTGCCCCTCCCCCGCTCATGCGCCATATCTCTCTCTCTCTCTCTCTCTCTCTCTCAAAAGTTAAATTAAATTAAATTAAATTAAAATAAAATAAGAAAATGTCAAACAGCAAAGACAGTAGTAATAAACACCAAGTTATCTAGACACAGTCCTTCCTCCGCCAGCTCACCTGGCACTTTCTCACCAGTTCCGGTGCCCCCAATCATTCGGGGTGCCTGTTACTTCTCTTAAGATGTACCTCAAAACTCCCCCCTTTGAATCACGTCATCCAGCTGGAGCATAAGGCATATCTCACCCGGCCACCGTTCAGCTTTGAAATGGAGAAGCAATGTTGTAATACAGTTATCCAGAATAGCCAACCCATAGGAATTTCCTTTATCTTTGGGACACTTTACGTAATCTATTTTGCAAGAGACCCACTCGCCTCATTCCATTTTTCATTGGCAACTCTTCACACAAGTTCTCGGTCCCAGAAGAAAGTCTGGAGCTACCCAGGGTGCCAGCAGAGGGAACAGGAAGCGAGACAGGAGAAAAGAGAGATTCTCTGAACCAAGAGCCCTGAAGCACTGAGAGGAAGGGACCCTGTGTCCAGCTGGCGTCCACTGGGGACCCTCACTGACCCATCAACTAGGGCCGTCTACTGTTCATCAGTCCCCAGAACCGAGCGGAAGGAAGGACTCAACTGTCTCGTAAGGACTCGGAGACACGTAGGCAAAATCTTGCCCCACGGAAACTAAAACCATTTAAATTGGATACATATCATAGGATTTCCCTCTGAGTGTCAGGGGGACGCTCCAGGACGCTCACCGTTCTTGGCTACATCGGGAACATTCACGCTGCTGCCCGCATCCGGAATGTTCTCGCCTCTACTTTGCAAAGCTCTACCCATCCTTTAGTGTCAGCTTCACCTCTGGGAGGCTTCCTCTGATCCCCCCAGGCAAAGCTCCCCACTCCTTTCGTACCTCCCCTAGCAGGCCATTCATACTTACCCCACTGGGATATTGGCGGCCCTTCTCATTTGTTTACTCCAGTGGGTCAGCGGCTTCCAGAGGGTAGCGGCTGTGTTTTAGTTACCACTGTATCCAAGGCAGGAAGGGCTGGCCCAGGGCCGGCCACACCTCCCGCTGTGCACGATTGAATGACTACTTTTGAGAAATCCCAGAACGAATGCAAAGAACGCAAGTATATTGCACAGCCCTCTTAGTATACTGAAAAGCATTACTGATTTTCAAAGACTTTTTCTTGCCGTGATGTCTAGTCTAAGCAAAATTGAGAGGGTGGCCCCGAGATGTCCCATGTACCGCCTGCCCCTACAGATGCATCACCTCCTCCGTGATCAACATCCCCCAGCAGGCTGGTACAACCTGTTAACGCTTGGCGGACCTACACGGGCACCTCAGAATCACCCGGAGCCCGTAGCTTATCTTAGGGTTCGCTCCTGGTGGTGTGTGTTCTCTGGGTTTGGAATCACAGTGTAGGCAGCATTTTCAGATGCTGTCACTCGTAACTGATACGCATTTATGGTCCCTCCATGGCTTTTCATGGCTTGATAGCTCATCTCTCTCTCTCTCTTTTTTTTTTAATTTATTTATTTTTATTTTATTTTATTTTATTTTATTTTTTAACATTTATTTATTTTTGGGACAGAGAGAGACAGAGCATGAACGGGGGAGGGGCAGAGAGAGAGGGAGACACAGACTCGGAAGCAGGCTCCAGGCTCTGAGCCGTCAGCCCAGAGCCCGACGCGGGACTCGAACTCACGGACCGCGAGATCGTGACCTGAGCCGAAGTCAGACGCCCAACCGACTGAGCCACCCAGGCGCCCCTATTTATTTTTATTTTAGAAAGAGAGAGCACGAGCAGGGGAGAGGGACAGAGACAGAGAGAGAGTCTTAAGCAGGCTTCACGCTCAGCGTGGAGCCTGACTGGGGGCTCAATCCCACCACCCTGGGATCACGACCTGAGTCAAAAATCAAGAGTCAGGCAGGACGTTCAACCAACTGAGCCTCCGGGGTGCTCCAATAGCCCATTTCTGTTGAATGCTAATAGCATTCCGTTGTCTGGAGGTACCGCAGTTTCTTTAACTCTTCATCTGTTGTTCAGCAGCAGAACAACACTGGCTGCTTCCAAGTATTGGCAATTATAAATAAAGCCGCTATAGGGGCGCCTGGGTGGCGCAGTCGGTGAAGCGTCCGACTTCAGCCAGGTCACGATCTCGCGGTCCGTGAGTTCGAGCCCCGCGTCGGGCTCTGGGCTGACGGCTC
The DNA here is from genome assembly GCF_028018385.1 of Neofelis nebulosa. Lineage (NCBI taxonomy): Eukaryota > Metazoa > Chordata > Mammalia > Carnivora > Felidae > Neofelis > Neofelis nebulosa. Next base: position 9,039,891 of record NC_080797.1, read on the forward strand.
GGAGCCTGGAGCCTGTTTCCGATTCTGTGTCTCCCTCTCTCTCTCTGCCCCTCCCCCGTTCATGCTCTGTCTCTCTCTGTCCCAAAAATAAATAAAAAACGTTGAAAAAAAGAAATTTTAAAAAAACAAAAAACAAAAAAAAACGTGTGTGTGCAGCTTTTTGTACGGACGGAGGCGCGCGTTCACTTGGATAAATACCCAGGAACGCAATTGCTGGTTCATATACTAAGAGTGTATATCACAACACGTTTGGAAACCTGTCATTTCTGCGTTTGACAAAACCAGGGACCCTCAAGCGGCCTGTGGCCCTCTTGACCTACAACAGACCCTGCGCGCACATCCAAGTCCCACATAGAGAGTATTCAGGAAATAACCGCTGATAACGTGCTACGTTGTTGCCAAATTCCTTTAAGAGGGACCAGTGCCAGGAGTTGGTGGTTTTTCTATGAGACAAAGGGGATACCATTTCCATTTCCTTTTCCAGCCCTAGATGACAGGATGCCGTGTGCCTATAATAATCCCATAAGTCATGTCTCTGCCTACTGACCCAACATAGCCATGGTCTCTTCCCAGCATATTGCTCTCGTGGCCACTGATCACCTATAAACCCCAGGCAGAAAGTATTCCTGTTCCGGGCACCTTGTGGCACAGTGGGGAAGGGATTGGGTTCTGCTTTTTCTGCTAACCTAGGAGCCTTAGGAAAGACCCTTTCCTTCTCAAAGGGCACAATTTCTTCATGATAAAACAGAGATCGTGGGGCGCCTGGGTGGCTCAGTCGGTGGAGTTGCCCACTTCGGCTCAGGTCATGATCTTACGGTCCGTGGGTTCGAGCCCCGCGTCGGGCTCTATGCTGACAGCTCGGAGCCTGGAGCCTGCTTCGGATTCTGTGTCTCCCTCTCTCTCTGCCCCTCCCCCATTGTGCCCTGTCTCTCTCTGCCTTTCAAAAATGAATAAATGTTAAATTAAAAAATAAAATAAAACAGAGACCATAATAGCACGTGTTCTCTTCACTTTGCAAGGATACTTGGAGCATTAAATTAAAGAATAGATTTGGAAATGTTCATAAACTGTCCAAGGACCATGCCAATGTATGAGTTTTGCTATCAGCTTCTTCTTTATAAGTGGATTAGCCAGGCTTGGCACGGAGAATAGTTCCATCTACGTGCAAAATAAAACATTTGACACAGAATAGACTCACCACCATACGAAGCAAGAGCTAAGTAATGCACACAATACTAGGCAAGCCCAATCTTACTATGTAGCAGGACAACCGTTTTTTTAATCCCATACTTCTTTTGGAAAATGAAAATGGAGATCCTTCATGCAATTTGAAGTTTCAAATAAATAAATACTAGAAATTTTTATTTATTTTTTTTTAATAAATACTAGAAATTAAATATCATGATTCCAGTATGATTCCCCAGCTGAAAGCCACTCTTGGGGTTATCAGCTACTTCCAAATGGGGGGGATCGATAATAATAGCTAAAATTGGGGCGGCTGGGTGGCTGAGCCGGTTAAGCGTCCGACTCGATTTCAGCTCACGGTCCGTGAGTTCGAGCCCTGCATTGGGCTCTGCGCTGTCAGTGTAGAGTCTGTTTGGGATTCTGTCTCCCTCTCTCTCTGCCCCTCCCCCACTGGTTCTCTATCTCTCTCTCAGAATAAATAAAAATAAAACTTAAAAAATAATAATAATACTAGCTAACATGTACTGAAAGTGTATTATGTGCCAGGCCCCGATCTAAACATTTTACAGACACGAACTCAACAGAGAGGGTGAGCAATTCGCTCAGACACACAGCTGGAGAGGGGCAGAGCCAGACTTTGAGTCCCTTAATTCTGATTGGTTTAACCAACTCTCCAACATAGCGCTGATCATGTGAATCAATTTCAGTTGGGTTTTCACCCGACAATGGTTCTCAGACGCCCCCCGCTGGTACCCACTCGAGACCCCAGAGTCCTCCTGAGTGACTTCTAAACAAGCCCACGAAATGGATATTTTTTTCAAAGTCCTTAGATGAGGAAGCTGAGTCCAGTGGACCTGACCCCAAATTGTTCACAGCTGTGAAGCAGTCAGACTGAGACTCAAAGCAAGGTGTCCCGTGGGGCCACAGTCTTTCCCCGCCTTACGTGGTTCCCCCATCCCAGAGAGAGTGGTCAAGTTTCCCTGGCCGTCCATAGATTTGTTCAACCCTCGGTGAGAAGCCACTCTAAACTCTCATTTCCTGGGACAGAGCAGAGATCACTTCCACTTTCCTGAAAGCTTGAAGGACTTTTCAACAAAAAAGAAAAAAAATTCAAAACACCCTGTGTTTGATGCATCTGATGTGGTACATTTAATGAGTAAAAAAATTTTTTTCACAGTGGTAGCTAAAAGCTACTGTACATAAAAGGATAGAGACTCTCATGGTATTTGCTGGTTCAAGGTGCCAAAGGACTGGAGATAGGTTAAACCATCGACAGTATGGGAACCACAGCAGCCAAAAATGACAACTAAAAATCAGACTCGTTACTGGATTTTGTGTCCCTTTGGAAGAGGGTCTAGGTGACATATATCCCAAGGAAGCCTGGTGAGAGATGCTAGGCACATGGGCACAGTCCCCACGGGTAACATGAAAACAAGACCTTTGTCAGGGCACCTGGGTGGCTCAGTTGGGTAAGCATCCCACTTCAGCTCAGGTCATGATCTCATGGCTTGTGGGTTCAAGACATGTATTGGGCTCTGTGTTGGCAGCTCAGAGCCTGGAGCCTGCTTTAGATTCTGTGTCTCCTTCTCTCTCTGCCCCTCCCCTGCTCGTTCTCTCTCTCTCTCTCTCTCTCTCTCTCTCAAAAATAAGTAAACATAGAGAAGAGAAAGAAAGAAAGAAAGAAAGGAAGAACGAAAGAAAGAAAGAAAGAAAGAAAGAGAAAGAAAAAAAGGAAGGAAGGCAGGAAGGAAGAAAAAAGGAAGGAAGGAAAAGAAAGAAAGAAAGAAGAGAAAGAAAGGAAGAAAGGAAGAAAAAAAAGGAAGGAAGGAAAAGAAAGAAAGAAGAGAAAGAAAGAAAGAAAAAAAAAGGAAGGAAGGAAGAAAGAAAAAAGGAAGGAAGGAAAAGAAAGAAAGAAAGAAAGAAGAGAAAGAAAGAAAATGAAAGAAAAGAAGAAAAGGAAAGGAAGGAAGAGGAAGAAAGAAAGAAAGAAAGAAAGAAAAGGAAAGGAAGGAAGAAAAGGAAAGGAAGGAAGAGAAAGAGAAAAAAAGGAAGGAAGGAAGGAAAAGAAAGAAAGAAAGAAAGAAAGAAAGAGAGAAAAAAGGAAGAGAAAGAAAGAAGGAAGGAAGAGAAAGAAATAAAAAAGGAAGGAAGGAAGGAAAAGAAAGAAAGAAAGAAGAGAAAGAAAGAAAGAAAGAAAATGAAAGAAAAGAAGAAAAGGAAAGGAAGGAAGGAAGAGAAAGAAAGGAAAGGAAAGAAAGAAAGAGAAAAGGAAAGAAGGAAGGAAGAAAGAAAGAAAGAAAGAGAAAAGAAGGAAGGAAGGAAGGAGGAAGGAAGGGAAAGGAAGGAAGAGAAAGAAAGAAAGAAAGAAAGAAAGAAAGAAAGAAAGAAGAGAAAGAAAGAAAAAGGGAAAGAAAGAAAAGGAAAGAAAGAAAGGAAGAAAGAAAGAAAGAAAGAAAGAAGAGAAAAGAAGGAAGGAAGGAAGGAAGGAAGACCTTTCTCTATGTTGCATTCTCCCTAAGACGGGGCCGGGGGGCTCATGGTGTTGGACCCGCTTCCCTAGAATGACACAAAGACTCCACTAACCCCACCGGAACGTAAGCTCCGTAACATCCAAGTCTCTGTTTCTCTTGCTTACTTCCGGGTCCTCAGCACCTAGAAGAGCGCCTGACACCAAAGAGCTTCTTGCGATGGTGTTGTGGACTTGCTAAGAAACCAGCCTGAGAGAGAAATGTCGACATCGGGCGTCGGTTCAGCCCCTGGGGCAGCTGCCGCAGAGGAGACCCGATCTGCGACATCAGCCGCCCCGGGCTGGGGTAGCCTCCAACTCCAGCTTCTGCGCCTTTCTGCCAGACCTCCGGCTGCTGGGCGGGGTGACCTGTGGCCTCAGGGGGAGACTTTCTCAGGGGGAGACTGCTATTGGTCCCCCCAAAAGGCATTCAGGGAAATAAGAAGAATCCCCTTTTTGAGGGGACGAATAGTAGTCAGGTTAGATGTTGTTTTTATCCTGGGATTAACACATGAGAAAGAAAAGCATTTGCACCCTGAGACATTCTGTACCATAAGCATAGAGATGACAGACGGATGATTGATTGATGATCGATGATAGATAGATAGATAGATAGATAAGATAGAATTATATAGAATTCATATAAGTACACATATATGTGTGTTTACGTGTGTGTATATGGATATTTATGTTTATCAAGATACATACAGGGGCCCCTGGGTGGCTCAGTCGGTTAAGCATCCGACTTTGGCTCAGGTCTTGATCTCACAGTTCGTGAGTTTGAGCCCCTTGTCGGGCTCTGTGCTGACAGCTCGGAGCCTGGAACCTGCTTCGGACTCTGTGTCTCCCTCTCCCTCTGCCCCTCCCCTGCTGGCACTCTGTCACTCCCTCTCTCAAACATAAACATAAAATAAAATTAAAACAAACAAAAAGATACATACAATGCTGCCTTCTCTCCCTCAAATCCAGTTTGCTGTCTTGTTGTTTTGTTTCTGGCCTCCTTCCTCCCGGTGACATAGAAAACTTGTATGAAAAGAAATGGAAATCCCTGTCCTTCATTTGGATGGCCGCCTGCAAAATACAGGATTTGCTCCGCGGAACTGAAACATGACGCACGGACAGATCTCAGACCGCATGACATGTGTTCTGGGCTGAACTGCGTCCCAAATAAAGACAAAATGTTGGAAGCCCTAACCCCCAGCACCTGCGTGGGTGACCCTTGTTTGCAAACAGAGTCTTTACAGAGGTAATCAAGTTAAAATGAGGTCATCGGGGTGGGCCTGAATCCCAAATGACCCGACTTTTAAGCCACCCGGTTTGCGATACTTTGTGGCAACAGGTCCGGGAAACTAACACGGATAGACACCAGCTAAAGCAGAAAACGCCGGGTCATCAGAACTCGATTTTTCTCGATTTCTCTAAGCTGGGCTCTCCTCAGTCTGGGCTCCACTCCCAGGCAAGCTGTCGCTACATGGTAACTCTCAGACACCACAGACCTACAACTCTCCTGGGTCAAGCCCTCTGGGAGGAGAGCTTCTTTTCTAAGGAATTCCAACAAAAGACCTAGAAGCCAGTGTCAGTGACTTAAATCTTGGGCGTAGGGCTGGCCTCCACCCACTACCCCAGGGTCTGAAAGTAGGATGAGGATTTTTTTCCCCCAGGGAAAACCAGAGTTCTAATCTCCCCGCTCCCCACCCCCTCCACAAAAAAGGAGAAATGGGTAGTAAAGGCCAAGCATGGGAAGGTATCTGCAGAGGTGGGTGGGTCTCTGAACCCCAGGAAGGGGGTAATAAATAATTTCATCCAAACTGGAAAACCTAATGCCTGCTGCTGTGACATTCTGTAACAGACACATGGAAATTTCATTACAAATGGACATGTAAAAAAAAAAAAACACACAAACACCCCACTACAATGGTCCTTTTACGAAGCTAGCACTGGATGTCTCTTAAAGGCTGTTTTTCTGTTCCTTCAGGGAACTTCTCACCAGGCTGGCCCAGTGCAAAGAGAGCTGTGCTTTTTCTAAAGGGGGCTGTAAAGACGAGCATGAAGTCACCCTATTTTGAAATCAGGATTCTTCAACAGCCAAATGTGTTTAAATCCAAAAGGCTCCCTCCCTGAATGAGATCACGGATGGAGTGAATACTTACAGCTGAGTCGGTGAGCTTTCTGAAAAAGCAGCATTCTAAAATGACAGATTCGAGGGGCGCCTGGGTGGCTCAGTCGGTTGAGCTTCCGACTTCGGCTCGGGTCACGATCTCGCGGTCCGTGAGTTCGAGCCCCGCCTCGGGCTCTGTGCTGGTGACTCGGAGCCCGGAACCTTTTTTGGATTCTGGGTCTCCCTCTCTCTCTCTGCCCCTCTCCGACTTGTGCTCTGTCTTTCCCTCTCTCTCTCTCTCTCTCTCTCAAAAATAAATAAACCTTAAAAAATTGTTTTAAATAACAGATTCAACACCTGCAGCTCCCTCTGAAATTCTGAATCATTCGAACAGGTCTGCTGCCTGGACGCAGACACAAAGGACACAGTCTCTTTGTTGGCTTTAAACCAGAGGCAAAGGTGATGGCCACGCGTGAGAGCTTGAGTGGATATTCACCACCTCAAAATCATCAGTGACGCTTTATTTGCTGATTTGTCCACCCATCGACAGATATTTTTTTGAGTGCTGTAGTCAAGGACGAGAAACAAGAATCCGCAAAAGCGGGCTCCGTTCTACGTACCGGGAGCGTGGGGCCCTTCCTGGTGTGCGGTTTGTACAGCCCGCAGACTGGCCCCAATCACAAGTTAACATCCAAGTCCAAGGTGCTTGAAGCATAAATGCGGAGAGGTGATCCGGGGTTAGAGAAGGCTTCTCTAAAGACGTAGTAAGTCAACTGAAGGTTATGGGATTGAGGAGAAGCCACCCAGTGAGGAGAACGGAGAAAGAATCATTCCAGGGGAAGGGACAGAATGTGCAAAGGTGAGTCGTGAAAAAGAGTGACTCTGGACATGCCTCAAATACACAAGGGGGTGCAGCGGGAAATGGGCCCGGAAGAGTTGGCAGGGACAGATACTGAAGAGAAGCCATATGGAAGGGAAAAAAAAAAAAAAAAGGTTTGTTTTCATCCTAAAAAGAATAGGAAGGCATAAGGTTTTAAGCAGGAACTGATACTCTCAGATTTGTGGAGGGTTTTTTTTTTAATGTTTATTTATTTTTGAGAGAGGAAGAGAGATAGAGCATGAGCGGGGGAGGGTCAGAGAGAGGGAGACACAGAGACAGAATCCGAAGCAGCCTCCAGGCTCTGAGCTGTCAGCACAGAGCCCGACGCGGGGCTCGAACTCACAGACCGTGAGATCATGACCTGAGCCGAAGTCGGACGCTCAACCGACTGAGCCACCCAGGCGCCCCACAGGTTTGTGTTTTGAAGTCACGGTAGACGCCACGCGAAAGAGAATGGAAACGTCAAGACAGAGGCAGGTAGACTGCGAGGAGGCTGCCGTAGTGGTCCATGTGATGGTGACGAACAGGAAGGGTGGTGGACATGAAAAGAGTGAATTCAGAACCGTTCAGGAGGTCAAGGCCGCACATCTTGCTGATGAATGACACCCAGAATTGAGTGTGGGAAGGGATCAAGTCAACTCCTGGATTCCTGGGTTTTAGGGAGAAGTTAGCTGGTGAGCGTTGGTGCTGGTGTTTTAAACCTTAGACTTTATTTGTTTTGACAGTGGTGTTAGTTTTACAGAAAAGCGGAGAAGAAAGTACGATGAGCTCCAGTACATTCCTTCTCCCAGTCGGCACTAGTGTGCTACATTTGTTACAACTGATGAATCAATATGGGAACAGTATTATTAACTAAGGTCCATAGTTGGCCATACGGCTCACTCTTTGGGTTGTCGATTTCGAGAGGTTTTGACAAACGTGTAATGTCACGTATCCACCATTGCAGTGCTGCAGAATAGTTTTGCTGCCCTAAAGGTACCCTGTGCTTCAACTATTCACCCTCCTTCTCATTCCTCAAACTCCTGCCGACCACTGAACTCTTTGTTGCCTCCAATGTTGTCTTTTCTAGAATATCAGATCATTGGAGTCATACTTCATGTAGTCTTTTCTGACCAGCTTCCTTCACTTAGTAATGTGCATGTAAGTTTCCTCCGTGTCTTTTCGTGGCTTGATAGCTCATTTCTTCTTATCGCTGAATAATATTCCATTCTCTGGAGCGAGTCACATCTCAGGGTTTAATCCCCATACTTCCTGGGGTTAAGCATGTGTTTCATCAGGATTCGTTGAGTAAGTGAATTAAATGTCTAATGTGTTGTGTGGTGGCATTTATGTAAATAGCCACATGATAAGTTCACTGACTGATTCATTTTGAATCAACACAATTTAATACATTTTGAATTTCATGATTGACTGTAATGTGTTAGGCACTATTCTTGGTGCTGTGAACAAAACAGACTAAGATCCTCCTGGACCTTGTATCTTAGGAGGAAGAAATAATGAACAAAAGACAAGCATAACATGTAAATTATATTGGATGCTAAAAGGATTCTCAAGGCCTAGGAGAAAAGAAAGCGTAAAGCAAGGTGAGTGAAGTGTCCAGTTCATGGTTAAATGGAAGGCCATGGCATGCTTTGGTCAGTGACATTTAAACAAAGATTGAAGGACCGGAAGGAATAGCCTTGTGGATATCAGGGAAGAGCATTCCAGGAAGAAAGGACAGCTGGTGCAAAGGTCCTGAGGTAGGGAAGTTCTTGGAAAGTTCAAAAAACAGCCAGGAGGGGGCGCCTGGGTGGCTTAGTTGGTTAAGCGCCCCACTTCGGCTCAGGTCATGATCTCACGGTTCGTGGGTTCAAGCCCCGCTGTCAGCACAGAGCCTGGAGCCTGCTTCGGATTCTGTGTCTCTCTCTCTCTCTCTCTCTCTCTCTCTCTCTCTGCCCCTCCTTCCCCAAAATAAAAAATAAATATTTAAAAATTAAAAAAAAAAAAAAAAAACCCAGCCCAGAGACCAGACAGCTGGAGCAGAGAAAGTGAGGGAGAAAACAGTAAGAGATAAGGTCCGGGGTGGGGGTGGGGAGGGCCCACAGTTCGGTGTGGGAGGTGTCACGTTGGAGATGCCCCTAGGGAGCTAATGAATAGAGATGTCAAGTAGGCAAATGGAGGGGTCTGGGCAGGAGATTCAGTCGGGAGTCTTAGTAGATAGAAGATACTCAAAGCTGTGACAATGAGTGAGATCACCAAGCGAGTGTAGACGGAAAAGAGAACCCAGATGCAGCCGTGGGATCCTCCGGCCATTACCCCTTGTACCTCCACTGCTACACCCTGCGCCCAAACCCATTATCATCTGCATCTCGACAGCCCCCAACCAGCCCCCCAGGCTCCGCGCTTGCCCACCTTCCGCCGACCCTCCACACAGTCACGAGGGTGGGGGTCCCGTTAAAGCCAGGTCCTGCCACTCCTCCGCTCAAAACCGCTGCCATGGAGAACAACCAAAATAACCATCAATGGGCAAATGGGTAAACAAAATACGGTGTATCCCCATACGACGGCATATTTCCCGGAAATAAAAAAGACCGAAGCGGGGGTACGTCTTACAACATGGATCGAACCCTGAAAACATTGTGCTAAGTCAGAGAAAGCCCTTCAGAAAAGATCCCAGGCTATGTGTTGCATGTATGTAACATGGCCAGGACAGACAAATCCATAGGGACAGACAAATCTAAGTGGACGGATGGCTGCGAGGGGTTGGAGGGAGGGAGAGAGGGAGGAATGGGGGGTGACTGCCAGCAGAGAAGGGGGTTCCGAAATTACATGGGGCGATGGTTCCATAACCCTGAATACGCTGAACACCATCGAACGGTAACATTTAAGTGAGTGAATTGTATGGCACGTCAATTACAGTTCCACATGGCTATTTACAAACCCTGCCTCATACAGACAGATGCCACGTCGTTCAAGGTCCCCGATCCCAGCTTGTACAATCTCCTTTCTGGTCTCTTCACCTCTTACCCTCCTCCCCTGACCCTCCGGCCCCAGCCGTCTTGCTGTTCCTCGTATAGGTAACCCCAGCTCTTCGTAGCCGTCATTCCTTCACCCCCTCACCCCACGCAGGTCCTCATCAGACGTCACCTCGTCAGCTTGCCAGAGAGGCTTTCCTTGGACCCCGCACCTGCCTATGGTGGCAGGACTCTCCACTCCCTTTACCGATGGTCTTGCTTCCTTGTTCCTCATTTTCCTTCTCACCACCTAGCCCACTACATCCTTACCCCATTGTGTCCCAGCTGGAAGGGGCGCTCCCACGACGGTGGGGATTAGCGTTGGTTTTCTTTACTGCTGAACACACGGGACTTAGCACGCAGCTTGGCCTCCTGAAGGTAGTCAATAAATATATCTATTTGCAGTCAAGAAATGATTGTCTCTGTGTGTCGCCTTATGTGTGCCTTCAGATTTCTTTCCTGGGGTGTTTTCCCCCCTGCAAGCTTTCTACAATGGATAAGGGTTACTTACAAAGGAATAAAAGAAAGCTAATAAGGAAAAAAAAAAAAATCTTGCCACTGCTCTCACTGCCCAGGGATGAAATCCTCAAGTCCTTAGCAGATCCTGGCTTTTCTAAAAGCCAAACTCCCCACCCTTCCTTGTGTCCTGTGAGCCAGAATGAGTCCTGTGTGGCTCTGGATCCTGGGGATGAAAGTAGATGTTTTCGGGGGGGGGGGGGGGGGGAGGTAAATGGTTACACAGGTTGTGTCTTGTTTGTTTTGCTAAGAGCCTTCAATATCCTTCTGACCTGGAGGAAATCTAACAAGCCTATAGAGCCAGCAACGCTCCCTGATGCACATGAGCTACGAGCCCTTTTCTGGTGGCTCGTCTGGAAGGATTAGAGTTCCCTGGAACAAGTCTAAGGAGCACCGCCTTAGTCAAACAGGACTCGTGGCGATCCAGAAGCATCTCATGCTCTCCCCAGATGACGTTGACAGAATCCTCAACCCTTCCCTGGCTGCCGAGACCCCACTGTTGCTTCAGAACCCAGTCCAACAACATAGCTACCTATCAAGTTTTCCCCCATCGCCTGCTCTGGATTAACATCTCACGCCCCTGTGTTTCTACAGACCTTTATTTATGTGATGAAAACTCGTGTTATAGTCATCGCTTGAGCTCTAAGCAACTGTTTCAGCATCTGTCTCCAGCACCAGACCGTGAGCCCCTGGAAAGGCAGCGGCGATGCCCACGCCCCACCCCGCCCCCCACCTGGATTTTCCAAGGGCCCAGCACAGCTCCAGGCTCTGGGAGTGTTTGTGCTCTAGGAACTGAGTCTCTGGAGGCAGCTGGGCCTCCCAGATGGCGAGCGGATCAGTGGGAAGCAGGTTGGAGGGGACCACCCCATGTTGATCTTTTCCACCCTCCCTTCTGGGTGCCTTCAGCACCCCAGGGGTGAGTGTCCCAGAAATGGTTTTCTTAGCTCATCTCTCTTTCCTCGTCTTTGGAATGGCTTAAAAGGGCCAGGGGAGGGGAGTCAGCCCAGTTTTACTGAGACATAATTGAAGTATAATGTTGTATTCATTTCAGGTGTAAAACACAATGATTCGATATTTGCATATGTTGTGAAATGGTCACAATAAGCCCAGGTAATGTCACAATGTTGTTTTTTTTTCTTCTGCTGAGAATTTTTAAGATCTACTCTCCTAGCAACTTGCAAACGTACGTGACGCTATGGTTCATTATGGTCACCATGCTGTAGGTGACATCCCGGGACTTATTAGCTTATAACTGGAACTTTGTACTTCTTAATCCCCTTCATCCGTTTCTCCCAATCTCCACCCCCAACCTCTGATAACCGCCAATCTGTTCTCTGTATTTATGAATTCATGTTTTTTAACGTTTATTCATTTTTGGAGAGACAGAGAGTGAGTGAGTGGGGGAGGGGCAGAGAGAGAGGGAGACACAGAATCGGAAGCAGGCTCCATCCAGGCTCTGAGCTGTTGGCACAGAGCCCGACACAGGGCTCAAACTCATGGACCAGGAGATCATGATCTGAGCCGAAGTCAGATGCTTAACTGACTGAGCCACCCAAGTGCCCCATAATGTTTATTTATTTTTGAGGGGTGGGGGGGAGGGAGAGAGGGAAAGAGAGAGGGAGGAGGAGGAGACAAAACTTGAGGGGAGGAGGGGCAGAGAGAGAGGGAGACACAGAAACTGAAGCAGACTCCAGGCTCTGAGACATCAGCACAGAGCCCGACGCAGGGCTTGAACTCATGAACCACGAGATCATGACCTGAGCCAAAGTCGGACACTTAACCGACTAAGCCACCCAGGTGCCCACTGAGTTCATTTTTCTTAGATTCCATATGTGAAATCATGCAGTTTTTGTCTTTCTCTGACTTGTTTCATTTAGCATAATGCCCTCAAGGTCCATTCATCTGTCCCAGATGGCAGGATTACCTTTTTTCTGACTGAATAATACTCCACAACTTTATCCATTCATCCACCGATGGACACTTAAGTTGTTTCCATATCTTGGTCGTTGTAATAATGCTTCAGTGAACTCAGACGTGCAGAAATCTTTTCGAGTCAGTGTCTTCATTTCCTTCGGAATAAATGCCCAGCAGTGGAATCACTGCGTCATGTGGTAGTTCCATTTTTTTTTAAGTTTATTTATTTATTTTGAGAGAGAGAGAGAGAGAGAGCATGAGCGGGAGAGGGGCTGAGAGAGAGGGAGGGAGAGAGAAAGCATCCCAAGCAGGTTCCACACTGTTAACCTTGGAGCCTGAGGTGGGGCTCGAGCTCGCCGGTGAGATCATGAGTTGAACCAAAACCGAGAGTCGGATGCTTGACCGACTGAGCCACCCAGGTGTCCCCAGGGGGTTCCATTTTTAACTTTTTGAGGACCCTCTCCGCACTCTTTCCCGTAGTGGCTGCACCAATTTACATTTCCACGTATAGTGCACAAGTGTTCCCCTTCCTCCACACCCTCGCCAACACTTGCCTTTTGTTCTTCCTGATATTGGCCATTCTTACCCGTGGGAGGCGAGATCTCTCGTTGTGGTTTTGATTCGCATCTCCCTGAGGACAAGTGATGCACTTTTTCGTGTACCTTTTGTCCATTCATATTAAAAGGGCTGTTTTGGGGGCACCTGGGTGGCTCAGTTGGTTAAGCGGCTGACTTCAGCTCAGGTCATGATCTCACGGTTCATGAGTTCGAGCCCCACATCGGGCTCTGTGCTGATAGCTTAGAGCCTGCAGCCTGCTTTGGATTCTGTGTCTCCCTCTCTCTCTGTCCCTCCGCTACTCATGCTCTGTCTCTCTTTCTCAAAATTGAATAAACGTTAAAAAGTTTAAAAAATAATAATAAATAAAAGGGCTGTTTTTCAGTCGGAGGATCTGGGTTCTGGAATCAACCTGGTCGGGCTAGAATGGTGTCCTACTGAGCCTTGACATCTTCTACCAAAGTATTAGCGAGCAAAGGAGCTGCTTAGAACATTAAACGCTACCTGCTCGGCCGGGGGAGGATTGATCTGCCGGGGAGAACGCTGGGCCGGGAGCCAGGAATCTTCCATTTGTGTCTGAACATCTCTAAGATTGTAAGGGTTTGGGTCAATCACTTAACTCTTCTGAGACTCTATTTCCTCAACACCAAAATGGAAGGGTCTCGGAGATCCTTAACAGCTCTAAAACTAAAGATCAACTTAAAAGGAATAGCCCTCGGGGTGTAAATTTGCTGAGAACTTTCTTTTTTTTTTTTCACATTTATTTATTTTTGAGAGAGAGAGAGAGCACAAGTGGGGGAGGGGCGGAGAGAGAAGGAGACACAGAATCCGAAGCAGGCTCTAGGCTCTGAGTTGTCAGCACAGAGCCCGACGCGGGGCTCGAACTCACGAACCGTGAGATCGTGACCTGAGCCGAGGTCAGGCGCTTAACCGACAGAGCCACCCAGGCGCCCCGAGAACTTTCTTTTGAAACAGTCTAGTGACCATATAGCGGTGTCTCATGTGGTAAAGCCCCATGGTCTCCACCGCCATCAACAAGAAAAGGCAGACAGGATTTTCGACCATGGCCCTTCCTCGATGGTCTTTGAGGACACGTGCAGTAATCTAGCTGGGCAGGACATTGGCGATCAGGTTGGAGAGAGCTTGAGTGTGCCTCACGCACGCACCCCCCCCCCCACATGGCCTCCCTGTGATTAGACCCTACCCAGAGAACCCGTTCATAAGGCCAACTTAAAACACGGGGCCCTCACGTCCCACCAGGACCCTCTCTCCATCTCGGCATCTTGTCCTGATTTAGTTTGGAAAAAATGGTCACCAGAACGATGGCTGTGTTTCTCCTGCAGGCAAAACGTTCATGGGGAGAATGAGTCAATTCCTCCGGGACTTTCGGGAGCCTCTGAGCAGAGGGAGGACGACAGGGAAGTGGAAACAAACAGAAATCCTAGAGAGACAATCCCCGAGCGTTTGTCATGGCGCCATTCACAGGACCCTCCCTAGAGTGGTGAAGGGCCATTGATCTGGCTGGAGGAGGGAATGGCCCCGAATGGGTGACATCTCCAGCAAGGGAAGGCACAGAGGTCTGTGCCGGCTGAGATAAGAGGCTTCTCAGGAAGTCTGAGTCACCTTGGGCTGACTCTCAAAGCTTGAAGACCTCACAGCAGCTCAGCCTGGAGACAAGGCCAAGGCCTCCTCCCAGCCTGGGGGCCCTGGGAGTCAGCATTTCCTGTTGGCGTCCTTTGACCTGGGCGGCCACCACCCCTGGGAATTTTCCGGCCACCCTCTCCCGTGCACTGTGAGCCTACCGTTAACGGGTCTTTGTCCCTCTGCTCATCTTGCGTTTGTTTCCTCTGGAATGTTCCAAGCCCCTAGTATCGCCCTGTGCCAGGAATCTGAACATTCCAGGGTGGGAGAGGCTTCAAGTTACTCACTCCTCCATGTGATTTCCCAACGGAGGATCCAGAGACCTGAATTCTGGCCCGGGCCTACAAACTACTAACAGTCACGGTCAAGGCCTCTCCCGAAACCTCAGCGTCCTTATATACCTAATGGGAAGCGAGGACTTCGTCGGAACGACTGGGGGAAAGCAGGCTTTTTGGAACTGGAATCACGTGAGGACCTTCATGCTTCCTGCAAAGGATTTCTGGCTGATCTCTGCCATTCCATCATTAGCTGGAAGAAGTTTAAGCTGTTATCGTTCAGGTATTCCTTCGTGTAAGTGAAGGATCCAAGCAGATTTCTGAGGGAAACACACCCAACAGTTCATTACACAAAGCCGCTGGTTCCTTCTAGGGGACGGAGTGAGCCTGGGGAAGAAGATTCCGTTCCACACATTCCTTAGGACATGGCCCCCATGGCAGAGATTGTGGCACAAAGGAATATGGGTTCGAGCAACTCAGTCACCGGAAGTCAACCAATCCCACCCTTGATCTTCCACCCTTGACCGTGCAACACCATGATTTCAGGGTCTCAACCGAAGTTTCTAAAGCCAGGAGTCGTGCCTGGTATCTTAACCTGATAGCTCACGTTGATGGGCAAGCCACTCAGCCCCTCAGGTCTCGGTCTCCTCGGCTGTCAAATGGGAATGAGAAAAGGACTATGAGGAATAAAGGAGACTATATATACAGCTCCTGGCCATGTAAGCGTCCAAAACAGCAATAGTCATAATAAGGCCACCCAGACGTCCCACTGACGTCTTCTCCCAGAACCACAGCTGAGCCATCCTCCTAACGACACTCTATACCCTTCTGTGAGGTGTTTCAAAACTGGAGGCAATATAAAATCTTTTTTTTTTTTTTGAGAGAACCAGCGGGGGAGGGACAGAGGGAGGGGAACGGCGGATCCAAAGCGGGCTCTGCGCTGACCGCAGCGAGCCCGACGCAGGTCTTGAACTCAAGAACCATGAGATCGTGACCCGAGCCGAAGTCAGATGATTAGCCGACTGAGCCACCCAGGCGCCCCAACGTAAAATCATTCTTTTTTTTTTTTTTTAAGCAATTTATTTATTTATTTACATTTATTTATTACTGAGAGACAGAGAGAGACAGAGCATGAGCAGGGGAGGGGCAGAGAGAGAGGGGAGACACAGAATCCGAAGCAGGCTCCGGGCTCTGAGCTGGCAGCACGGAGCCCGACGCGGGGCTCGAACCCACAAACCGTGAGGTCGTGACCTGAGCCAGTCAGACGCCTAACCGACCGAGCCATCCAGGCGCCCCATAAAATCATTCTTGAATGAACCTAACCTCGATTTTTCACAGGCCCGTTCCTCAGACCCACCTGTGGTAAAGACAGAAAACCATCAGTCGCGACCCTGCCCCCTCTGTGGGGGTCACGGCACCCGTGGGGGGTCATTCCAAGGAACAGCAATGTCGGAACGCCCCACAAATGGACCCCTAGATTCCCGCCCCCCCCCAAGAGAATTGGGCATGGAAGTGTGTTCAGACAGCAGAGGGAGTGGAGACAAATGTTCTTGGAGACCTTTCCAGAAGGGAGCAGACCACCCCCCACCCACACCCACACCCGCCACCCAAGCCAAGTCCGGTCCTGGCTTAGAAGTTAATCAGCTGGAAGAGAGACAGCAGCTGACTGGGACGGTCAGCCCGCGTCCTCCCAGGCACCAGAGAGCAGGGCACGGGGCCCAGAGCCCGCCCCTGGGTGGCTGCCAGAGACAATGCTGGGGGCCAGCTTCCACTGCTGAGCTGTCCTGTCCCCGAGAGCACTAGCCTTTGTCAAAAGAAGGATTTGTGCAGCTCAGACCCCACCGGGCTTGGGCATTGTGGACCTGTCTGTCTGCATTTCGACTCCGGGCTTCACCCTCTGCTGAAAGTGATTCTCCGGTCACACGGGCGTCCAGAGCGGAAGCAGCAGCAAGGTGCAACCTCACCCTTTTATGCCGAGAGCTTTGTGCGGCTCAGACCAGAGCCCTGTGCTGGGGGGGAGGGGGGGGGCGGGCAGTGGAGAGATCCATAGGAATCAGAAGACCAGCCCCTGGGGGCGCCTGGGTGGCTCCGTCGGTTAAGCGTCCGGCTTCGGCTCAGGTCGTGATATTGCGGTTCGTGAGTTCGAGCCCCGCGTCAGGCTCCGTGCTCACAGCTCGGAGCCTGGAGCCTGCTTCGGATTCTGTGTCTCCCTCTCTCTCTGCCCCTCCCCCATTCACACTCTGTCTCTCTCTCTCTCTCTCAAAAATAAATAAAACATTCAAAAACAGGTAGTGATGGAAGCAGTGACATAGACTATACTTAGTATAACATGATAGAAACACAGACCACCTTGTAGAATAACATAATAATCACTACCCATAAGCATGGCCTCCGCGGGAATACGGACCGAGAATTTACGAGCACTGTGACTAGGAAATCTGCAAACTCACTAATCTTCTACACAATGCCAGAAAAAAGAAAACACATGAACGGAAATTATGGCACTTTGTGTCTTCAGACTGAATTTCACTGGAACAATGAATGATCCACCCCAGTCTCTAGTGGATTGTCAGTTAAGAAACTATTACCTCACTCGCAGATAAATCAATCGAATTTGGAGGGCGAGTGTAGAATCGTGTTTTCCGAGAAAAAAAAAAAAAAAAAAAACAACGATTTTGTCCCTAAAGGTGAAGAAGAAGCCAGGACATATAGGCATCATTCTAAGTGATATTTGAGCAGCAAAAACATTTCACACTATTTCTAAGATCCTGGGGGGAAAAGAGAAAATAAAACACTTTATAGATAATGACCAACGTTGGGCTTAGCATAAAATTGCGTGCTTTTATTTTGATTATTATGGACACCATAATATCCATGCGTAGGAGGAATTATTAAAGTGGTTCTCAACTGAGGTCAATTTTGTTCCCTCCCCCAGCCCCCCTCCCCCCTGAAAGGGGACACTTGGGAATATCTGTGAGCATTTTGGGTTGTTATAGCTGGAAAGGGAGAAGGAGCGGGAGTGTGACTGGCAACCGTGTGTAGAATAGCAGGGATGCCGCTGGGATCTTACAGAGCAAAGACTGTCCCCCCCAGCAAAGAATTATCTGGTCCCGAATGTCAGTAGGGCTGAAGTTGAGAAGCTCTGCTCTAAACCACTAAGGTGCAGAATATGAATGAGCTATACGGGTAGGAAGAGAGAAAGAGAGGAGAGGCGAGGTGAGGCGAGGAGAGAGGAGGGGAGGTGAAGGAAAGGGAGGGGAGGGAGGGGAAGGGAGAGGAGGGAAAGGGAAGGGAGGGGAGGGGAGGGGTGGGGAGAAGGGATGGAGACGGGAGGGGAAGGAAAAGGAGAAAAATAAAGAGCTTAAAGACTTTTTTGCTCTGTCTTCTCTTGAAAATGCGCGATGTGGAAGGAGATCTGTTGCGAACGATAATTTTCTGATTCATCGTGTTCACAAAGCACCTTGGCGCCCGTCTGATGAAGAATCCGATATTTGTGCAGCCGTCCTTCCTACACCCTGCTTGATGAGCACAGGCTTGGCCAACAGATCTCCTCCCGGTGTGACTCAGCGTTGAAATAAATCACGAAAACCGTGAATATGGTCAACTTGTGGTCCCTGAAAGTTCATCTTTTAAGCCTGTCTCCTGACGCAATGAGCCCAAGGTCGAGATTCTCCTTTGCCACCCTGCACGTGGCAGGGACTCCGTGAGGCAAGTTGTCTCTTGAGGTTTTTGAAAGGCGTGCTTGAGCTCAAAACCTGTCGTCTTGATGAAAATCATGTCGGGAAAGGCCATTGCCGGGATGTCAAAGAGCTCACGAGGGTGGTCAGCTCACTGATTGGCTGAGAATGAATTTTCCAGGCGGAAGCAAATCCCCACTCGGAGCGAACACGGTTCAGAGGGGGTCTGCTACCTGCCAGGATCCCAGGTGACGAGCACAGGGCATTCTCTCTCCTGCTGGATTTCCAAACCCCTCTGGGGCTTTCTTACCACCCCCCCCCCCCACCTGCTTTGTCAACCTTGTGGAAGAGGGCAGAGAGCTGCCTTCTAAAGAAACCTAACCCTTCCCTTCTCCCTCATCTCTCTCCTTCGTACCAAAGAGAGTTTCTAGTCTCCCCTTCAGTGAGAGTGTATCCATGCTGGCGGGGAGGTGGCCACCAGGAGAGAGTAGTCAGTCACTCCTGCACGGGAGGGAGGGGGGTGTGGCAGCTGAGCTCCTCACTGAGTCCTGCACGTCCCCCCCCCCCCCCCCCCCGCCCTGGGGTCAGGCAAGCAGCCACCTGTCTCCAAGGGAACAGGCAGGGGACTGAGGACCAGCAGACCTGAGGTCCCAGGGCCAGGACACCTGGGCACAAGTCAAGGGACTGTGTAATTTGGAACCAGATGGGGGAAAGACAGTACATCAGTGGGTACAGGTGCAGATTGCGACATCCCCAGGACTGATGCCTCTCCCCCCCGCCGCCCCCCTTCCCATGGTAGAGACTGGGTGACTGAACTCACATACCCTTCTGGAAAGACCAAGGAAGGGGGAAAACCTTAGATTTGGATTTAAGCAAAGAAAATAAAAAACGAAAATAAAAAACCCAACAACCAGAAAATTCCTGGTGGGACTGAGTATACTCTGAATCAGCAAGGTTGTGTTTTCTACTCTCAGGTGGAATTGAACCTCGGATTCTAGAATCTAATGACGCTAATAATACTAATATAAGGATTATGATAAACAGAGCTCCTTTTCTTGCAAAGCCAAGTGCAAAGATTGAAAATGTCCGTTGCCCTGCGCTCCCGAGCTCCGTGGAAATGTAGAGACTTAAAGGAAGGTGTGGATTTCTCTCCTATAGCTGGGGGGAGGGGGGCAGGCAAGGTTCAAGAGAGGGAATACTTGCCCTTGAGGCACTGATGCGGGACCATTAACAACTGAAACCTGGGGACAGCTGTTCTGGCCTTGGCTCTCCTCTTAAGGACCACAATCACATGCTCCCCGCCTGTGCTAGGGAATCTCTGGCCCCAGAGACGACTGGAAAGCACTGAGCAAAAACATCTGTAATTCAGAACATTCTCTTGGAACGAATTCTTGGGGCGTCGGGGCCTTCAGAAACGCTGGGACTTCCTTTCCAGAAACCGGGAACTGGGAAAGAGCCGTCTTTCCAAGGTAGAAAAACCAGAAGTTGCAAAGTCTGATCCTGGAAACGGTGTCCGTATGCGAATCCCCAGGAAGCAGCCGGTTCGCAGGGCCCCCACTGGCTGCCACCGAAATAATTCCTTCTCTCTTGGCGAGGGGGAAGGGGCGAAAGGACGCGATCGTGGTATTTGCAAAGCCATCCTCTAAAGCTTCCTCCAAAGTTAAGCACACACCCACAGACAACAGCCGACCACAGTGCTCATCGAATCTGAGAGCTGAGAAGTGCTTCCAAAATTATCCAGTCTGGCGACCTCATTCTGCAAATAAGAGCTCAGAGACCCAGAGACGACATGTCCTAATCTCTGTTACCACGTTAGGTACTGGGAATGATACTGGGAATAAAACTGCCCTTGTCATTCCCAGCGCAGGCCATTTTCATTCTTGGCTGACGCTTTTTAAAAACAGAACAATTGTTGAGTTTGGTTGCTTTTTTTTTTTTTTTTTTTTTAGTTTTTTTTAATTTTTTTAGTTGGGTGCCTGGGTAGCTCCAGTCGGTTACACGTCTGACTTCGGCTCAGGTCATGATCTCGCGGTTCATGGGTTCGAGCCCCGCGTCGGGCTCTGTGCTGACGGCTCGGAGCCTGGAGCCTGCTTCGGATTCTGTGTCTCTCTCTCTCTCTCTCTCTCTCAAAAATAAATGCACATTAAAAAAATTTTTTTACCAAGAGATTTTTTTAAGTTGATAATTTTAAACTATAAATTTTAACAGAAGTTGGCTTAGTATAACTGTGTGACCAATATCCCCCCAAATTTCACCGGGTTGGCACAGTAAGTCTACTTCATGCTCAGGTCAGAGAGTCCAGTGTTGCTTGGTCAAGGGGGCTCTACTCCTGGCACTCATTCGAGGATTCGGGATCCTTCCATCGCGTGGCTCTTCCTGTCACCGAAACCCAAGTTCGGCTGCCGTGGTTCAAGGGGTCAATACTCGAGAGCCGAGTTCTGACCGGAAAGCAGTATGAGCTTTATTCACGAGGCTGGCCGCCCGGGGAAAAGGTGGACCCTTGTCCAAAGGCCAACTCTGAGGTTTCTGCCTGGACCCGAGATTTTTTTTTTTTAAGGGGTTTATTCAGCTAAGGGAGTGCAGCGTGACACTTCTTGATTACGTGCAGGCTCGATGATGCCAGCTACAGGGTGACCGTAGGTTGTGCAAGAAGGTCTCTAGTTCCTTGGTACCCAGGCGTTGTGCGAGAATACCCTGTTCTTTCTGCAAAGGAGGGCAAGGTCTATAGATACGCAAAGGGACGTCGGTAGTCCCTTGTGTGACCTTAAAAAAGAAAAAAATATTTTGCTAGAAGATTGCGGGGTTCATCCGAAAGCTAAGGAGGGGACTTCAAACAGATTTGCTGGCCTCTGAGGCCTGGGAACGTCCTGGTCCTTTATTCCCCAAGGCCGGTGGTCTGCAAAGCTCGAGGAAAATAAATTAGTTCTGTTACAGATCAAGGGCCTTAAGTCAGCAAGCGAGGAATGTGTTAACTTGAAGCAGGTTGAGCCTGGAGTGCTGTGACATCCCCTCCTCGGGGGGCCTTGGGGTCCTCTTGACTCCGCCAGCAGATGGGGAGAGGGGAGGAGCCTTGAAGATGGCACAGGGGGGTGGAGGCTGGGGGTAAGAACCTGGGAGGGGCAGCATTGTGGCGGCAGGGCTGTCCTGATTCCGGGGCTCCTGAAGCAGTCACGTGGTCCCCGCTAACTGCAAGGGGAGCTGGGAAATGTAGTCTAGCTCGTGCCCGGGAGGAAGAGGCAGTGGGGGTGGGGGAACACACAGCAAAGTCTGACAACAGAAGCTCAAGTCTCCCCACTCCCTCCTTGTCCCCAAGGAGTGACTGGGGGGGGGAGGGTGGTCCATGCTTCCCCACTTTGGAAGCCGTTGGTCTAGAGGTCTAGGTGAAGATGGACCCTGTGGGGAGAGCCAGATGGGGGTATAGGTAACATGACTGACCGCTGAACCCTGTGCCCAGCACTCACCGAGCAATCTACACGTATTAGCTCACTGAATCCAACCCACAGCTCAGAGAGCTCGATGCTATGATTGTCTCCGGTTTTTTCCGAGGAGAAAACCATGGCTCAGAGAGGTTCCGCAGCCTGCCCCAGATCATGCAGCGGCAGGGCTGGGACTTGACCTCAGACGCTGGCTCCAGAGCCCGTGCTGTCGGCCGGGGGGGGGGGGGGGGGGGGGGCGGAGAACGGGAGATTAAGTCCCAGCTCTCTGCGAGCCCCGCAGGTGAAGAGCGGGCAGGGGAGGGCAGGCTGAGGCCGGCAGGGGGCGGGCGGTGCAGTGAGAGGAGGCAGCCCGGGGCGGGACCGCGGCCAGAGGGTGGGCACCAGGGGGATAGAGAATGAGGAACGTGGGGGCGCAGGCCTGCAAAGTCGGGCTGTTGGGGCTCACTGAGGAAGCAAGCACTGAGTCGAGGATTCAGAGCGCCCAGGCAGGTACTGTCCATTACCTGCAGGAGCCCCTTTCATTCTGGCGCCTCTCCTTGATGAAGCTTGGGAGGACCACTGGGAAGAAGATGGCCCCGCAGCGGGGGTCATGGGCTGCCCAAACCCCAGCTGCTCCCAGAGTTCACGCTCACTGCCTCCCCAGGGCAAACTCAGGCTTTCCTCTGTCTTGTCCCCCGGGGTGTGGGGTGTGGGGTGGTAGTTCCTGCTGTGTGGGTAGGATCCTTCACACTCAACCAACAGGAGGGGACCTCCGGCTCCTCCAATGGTCTGGCCCTTCAGCTGCCTTCTAAAGAGTCCACCCTGCCCTGGCTGCCGCCTTGAAGGGACCTGCATTTCCCAGGTAGGGAAGCCCTGGGTTGGTGGCCCCAGGGCCTTGTCACCGCCGTCCTTGCTTGGGAGTCCAAGCCAGGGAGCCTTTGAACGTCGCTTCGGCCATAACTGGCCGTCCGATTTCTGACAAATCACTTTGAGGCTCTGTGCCTCCGTTTCCCGGTGGTCAGATGAGCCGGGAAACGTGCTGTTTCAAACGCCCAAGAAGATTCCTGAGTTGCTCTGTGTGGGTATCCTCACCTCCAGACCGGTGAGTCCTTTCGAAGCGGACAGACAGACGGACGTTCCGCGGATGGTACATCGGCTCATAATGTACACTGAGAGACAGGCATGCCCAGGGTCTGCCTCCACAGCGGGGAGGCCGATCTCTACCGATGGCCGCGGGGCCTGAGAACGTCACAGAGGATCGTTGCTCTCAGGCCGTTAACTCTCCTCCTGAGGAAAAGCTCTGCTGGTTGACAGTGCCATATTGTTCAGGGCCCCAACCTGGACCACGGCGCCAGCTTCACGAAAGGAGACGTGTGGGCCTGTGTTTTGATTTTGTGTAATCGTCCCACGCATCGACCCAGCAGGTTACCATCCGTTTTAGCCAATTGGCATCGGGCACGATCTGAACGGGTACAAAGTGTTAAGTCCTACAGTACATTGGAAAACCATCGGCCCACCCTACGGCGCTTTGAGAGGCTCTCTCACGCACAGAAGCCCTTTTAACCCTCTAGCCGTCCGGAGGGAGCCCTCTCCCCACCCCCACTGCATGGATAACAGAACCACAGCACAAAGAACTAAGTGACTTGGCCAAGATCACAGAGCCAGTATCTGGCTGAGCCGGGGTTCGAACCTTGGAATCGCCTGACTCCAGCCTTCAGCTCCTTACATCTCGCTCGGCCTCACCGGGTAGAAAGAAAGGTTACACAGGCGAAGGAGAGGTGCGCTGAGGGGAAAGAAAAGAAAGAGGGGATGTGACACGACACGGTCGTTCAAGTTCTGACAGTCCAGGCCCCATGATGTCTGACTGTTCTTACGGCAGACTCTTAATTATTTGACCTCTTTGAATTTGCAAAGTTGTTCTTCATTCTATATTTCATTCATCGTGTCAATGAGAATTTGTGGAAAATTACTATGTGTGGAAATATCTTGTAGACTCTTTATTTTTTTTTTTTTAATTTTTTTTTTTTTTCAACGTTTATTTTATTTTTTGGGACAGAGAGAGACAGAGCATGAACGGGGGAGGGACAGAGAGAGAGAGGGAGACACAGAATCGGAAACAGGCTCCAGGCTCTGAGCCATCAGCCCAGAGCCTGACGCGGGGCTCGAACTCACGGACCGCAAGATCGTGACCTGGCTGAAGTCAGACGCCTAACCGACTGCGCCACCCAGGCGCCCCTCTTGTAGACTCTTTAAAAAAATTTTTAATGCTTATTTATTTATTTTGAGAGAGAGAGAGAGAGAGAGAGAGAGAGACAGCACAAGCAGGGGAGGGACGAAGAGAGGGACAGAAAGAATCTCAAGCAGGATCCACAGCAGCACGGAGCCCGACGCAGGGCTCAAACCCACGAACCATAAGATCATGACCTGAGCCAAAATCAAGAGTCAGACGCTTCACCGACCGGGCCACCCAGGCGCCCCTGAAAATATCTTGTAAACTCTTAAGGATAAGTGCAATTATTCATTGTTAAGGCTCGTGGGAGATGGGAACGACGCAGAAGACACAATTTCTGCCCTTTTAGAGCTTATAACCTGTTTTGCCTAAAATACGTACTTCCTGGGGCACCTGGGTGGCTCAGTCGGTTGAGCGGCCGACTTGGGCTCAGGTCATGATCTCGCGGTCTGTGAGTTCGAGCCCGGCGTCGGGCTCTGTGCTGACAGCTCAGAGCCTGGAGCCTGTTTCGGATTCTGTGTCTCCCTCTCTCTGACACTCCCCCGTTCATGCTCTGTCTCTCTCTGTCTCAAAAATAAATAAACGTTAAAAAAAATTTTTTAAATACGTACTTCCTCTAAATATCCTAGACTAAGGCTTAAGCTTCCTCTAAGGACAGTGGGAAGGTGCAGGCTGTAGCTAATGACTTTCTGTCAGTGTTTTCCTGGCGTCTGTCCCTACTCATCACTGCCCCATCATCCCATTGCCCCATTTCAACTTGGGATTCACTTGGATCACTGGATCCTTTTCTTCTGTCCTCTGTTCCTCTTGGAGTTCACTCTGACCACTTGGAGATTTTATTTTTTTTAACTTTATCTGTTTATTTTGGAAGGGTGGGCAGAAAGAGAGAGAGAGAGAGAGAGAGAGAGAGAGAGAGAGAATCCCAAGCAGCCTCCACACTGTCAGCCCAGAGCCTGATAACGGGGCTCGAACTCACGAACCGTGAGATCACGAACCATGAGATCATGACCTGAGCCGAAACCACGCGTTGGATGCTCAACTGACTGAGCCGCCCAGGAGCCACCCACTTGGAGATTATTTAAGGCTACACCCACAATGCCCACTTCCCCAGTCTTGAGCTGACTTGGAGACCTACTGACAATTGTCTCTATTTCATCCAGTGTGTCACAGCGGAGAGAGTTCGGGAAGGTCGTAGGCCTGTTGCAAGGCTGCAGCCTCCAGCTGGAAGCCTCATGACCGGCTACCAATAACCCCTGCTCAGGGAGTCCCCCGGGGAACGTAGGGCAGAAAAGAGGGCCTGACAAAAAGTGAGCTTAGCCTGGCCCGGTGGCTTGGCCTTTCTCCCGCCACACGCAGCAGCCTCGGGAGCAGTAAAAGAAGTGATGTCATCCGCAGTGAGGCAGCCGGGCATGTAAAATGATCAGAGAACACCCGAGAACAGGTGTAAACCCTCACGGGGCAGGGCTGTACCTGTCCGGCCGGCGGGCCCCTCTCCGCCTTACCCGTGGAGGCATCTCTGGCCACAGGTGGAGGAAGGAGAACCAGACCTCATTCCCCAAACCCAAGAGCCCTCACCACCGAGGCACAGCGGGTGGAGGGTGCCCGGCTGGCCCGTCCCCAACCCCCATCTCCCTCCGACTTCCTTCCCCACCCCCACCCGGAGAGGGGTCAGACCTCATCTGCCAGTGAAGCAGTCAAATCAGTCATCACGAAGGCCCAGGAACAAAAATAAAGAGACGGAATCGAGGGGAGTCATCATAAAGCACTGATATTTTCTGGCACCGGCCCCGTTTGGCCTTACCCATTAGTCACCCGCAGAAGCAAACGGGTATGTCATTCTATAAATTGACAAAATCGCATGCAGAGGAGGAAGGGGCAGGCCTCCACCCCTTCCCTCTCTGTCCCCGCCTAGGAGGGACAGGGATGCCAGTAAAACAAGAGTTCTGGGGATCCTGTCTTGTGATCCTTTGTTTGGAACCCTCTGGCTCACCGCTTCCTTCCTCCAGGCCGTGGGCCCTGTCCACCCACAGCGGGGCATGCCGGGCACCCCTCGCACTGGCTGAGCCAGGGGCAGAGGCACACCCTTCCCAGTAATGACGCTCCCGGGGGCTCAGGGGGCATCTTCTCTATCTTCTCTGCCCTCTTCCCCTCCTTAGTATTTCAGGCTCGCTCTCTCTCTCTCTCTCTCTCTCTCTCTCCTTCACTCTCTTCCAAGGAGATGAGATTCAGATTTGTGGGCTGTTGTTAATGCATTCCAGATGCCAGAAGAAATCTTGGCGCGGGCTCAGCAGTTCTGCCCTTGGGCCTCTCCCCACCCCCCCACCCCCACCCGCGCCCGCGAGAAAACAGGCAGGCTGGCGCCACCTGCTGGCAGCAGCCTGAAGCTCGGGGAAGAGGAAGAGGATTTTCGGGTGGGGCTGGAGGTTTTCGTAACCGGCGCAATTCACAAGTCTTGGGTGGAAGGAAGAATTCCCTTCATCTGATGAAAAGTCCTTGAGGGAAGGGGCCCCGGGTGGCTCAGTCGGTTGAGCGATGAACTTCGGCTCGGGTCATGATCTCACACAGTCTGTGAGTTCGAGCCCTGCCTCAGGCTCTGTGCTGATGGCTCAGAGCCCGGAGCCTGCTTCGGATTCTGTATCTCCCTCTCTCTCTGTCCCTCCCCCACTCATGCTGTGTCTCTGTCTCAGAAATAAATAAACATTAAAAAAAATTTTTTTTTTAAGGAAAAAGAAAAGTCCTTGAGGGAAAAGATTACATAAATTGGAACACTCCTGTCCTTAGGAACAAACAATGAAGGGAACTAAAGATTTATGGAGCCTTTGGACAGCCCTCTTTGTTTCATTCTGCTACTTTGTTAGGTTCTATTTCTTTTCTTTTCCTTTTTTTTTTTTTTTTCCTGTTCCCTTTCCTTTTTCCTTTCCTTCTTCCTTTCCTTTTCCAGTCTGGATCCCAGCTGGGTTCCCTCTAACCTCAAATCCTTTGAAGGGTGGAGGCTTTTGTATTCCATCTTGTGTTACACAAAATAAGCCAAGAGGAGACTCCATGCAAATTACCTAGTAAGCCTGTGGCTTGGTGAAATCTACTAAGTAGAGGAGGAGGGAGATTTAAAAGCGAAGGAAGCAAGCCGAAAATAAATGGTCTCCCGTGATGGTTAGAGGAAAGCAATGGTGAGGATTTTCAAGGCCAGCTCAGCAGGAGACTTTTCCAAGATGGTGAATTCTTCCCCAGATGCCTGGAGACCTTTGGTCCAAGTCGCATGACCCGTTGATGAGGCTCTGGGTGGGGGTGGAGTTTACTAACGGGGTTGGAGGCTGTGGGATGTGTGCCGATGCTCCCGTCAATCTTGGGCAGTGAGCGCAGTGGTTAAGTTGGGTTTTTTGTCAACCCTCCCTGGGTCCAAAAATCCCAGCACGGCCACTTCTTCCCTGTGTGACCCGAGCTAGTCATATCTCCTCTTTTGTGCCTCCAGTTGTTTATCTGTCAGGTGGGGGGGGAAAGCAGACACACTCCCTTAAAGTCGAGAGTCAGTGTCAGGATTCACGGAGTGAACAGATGTCTTGTTAGCACAGTGACCACCATATCGTAAATGGGGCACCTGGGTGGCCCAATCGGTTAAGCATCCCCTCTTGGTTTTGGCTCGAGTCATGACCTCATGGTTTGTGGGTTCGAGCCTCGCATTGGACTCTCTGCTGTTAGCACAGAGCCTGCATCAGAGCTTCTGTACCCCGCCCCCTCTACCCCACCCCCACTTGCACTGGCTCTCTCTCCAAAATAAACATTAAAAAAATAATAAATAAATAAATGAGGGGCGCCCGGGTGGCACAGTCAGTTAAGGGACCAACTCTTGATCTCGGCTCAGGTCATGATCTCACGGTCCAGGAGTTCAAGCCCCACGTCAGGGTCCGTGCTGGTGGTGCAGAGCCTGCTTGGGATTCTGGCCAAGGTCCCCTCCCATTCCTTAGGAGACTGGGCTCCCACGTTCCGTTCTCTCTTCGCCGGGACCCCCAAGTCCCAGCTCCCTCCCTGTGGCTTCCCTGTTGCCCCTCACCACACCCAAAGGTCCACTTTCCACTCAAGTACCTACATTCCGACCAGGAAAAGGACCCAATGACAGCTTACAAGTGGATATGGGACAGGCCTTGTTGTAACATTTCAAAATACTTTCAGTGTTTCTGGACCTACTTCTCGGTCACATGTTTTATGGCCATTCCCTCCCTTGAGTTCCTCCTGCCTCTTTATAATGAAAGGGTGAATTCACCGTCCAGCCTCAGTTTCCCCACTGTCTAGACAGCGCCCTGGCAAGTGGGGTGCACTCACCCGGGGCGGGGGGGGGGGGGGTCCGAAAAAAGTCTCTGTGGTGTGGTCAGAAGATGCCTTAACTTTGGGGCATCCAGGTGGCTCTCAGTTGGTTAGACACCCGACTCTCGACTTCTGCTCAGGTCATGATCTCACCGGTTTGTGAGATCGAGCCCTGTGTCGGGCTCAGTGTGGAGCCTGCTTGGGATTCTCTCTCCCCCTCTCTCTGCTCCTCCCCTGCTCATACTCTCTTTCCCTCTCTCTCAAAATAAGTAAATGAACTTTAAAATAAAAGAAAAAGAAGATGCCCTTTGGCATCTAATTGTTTTTATCTTATGTTTTAATGTCTATTTTTGCAACTGTTTTAGATTTTACATAGGAGTACAGTAATAACTGTTTACATTTATTTTTTTTAAGTTTATTTCTTTATTTTGAGACAGGGGGGTGGGGAGGGGCAGAGAGAGAGAGAGAGAGAGAGAGAGGGAGGGAATTCCAAGTAGGCTCCACACTGTCAGCGCGGAGCCCAATACGGGGCTCAAACTCACCAACCGTGAGATCATGACCTGAGCTGAAATCAACAGACTGAGCCACCCAGGCGCCCCGATAACGGTTTACATTTATAAATGAATGCACAGCTTTGGGAGCACATGCTCAGACGTGGAGGTGCACCATGTCAAAGGTTTGGGGACCTCTCGTCCTGGCCCACAGTTCCCGTCCCACATCATTCTCTGATCTGGCTCAGGTGGCTTTTCCTATTTCCGCAGACCTCAGAGCAGTTCTCCTTGGGGCCCCGGGGGGTATTTGCAGCCGCTCACCGAGGGGGGAGGGCCTGGCACCAACCAGCCATCTGAAAGGAAAGGACTCCCGGTTCCGGTTCCGGCTGAGCCTTTCATAGCTGGGCGTCTGGTGGGGGGAGGGGCAGCCCCTGCCGGGCATGCACTTTGGTGACTTGGGGCAGCTGCCGGTACAGCTACCCTGATTTCAGAGAAGCTGACCTTGTCTTTCAGGTGCTGCTTAGAATTAGCGACACGCGGTGCCCAATTTGCATCTGTATCACCCCGTGTCTTGGATGGTGTTCAGGGGCGGTAGGTGACAGGGAAATATCAGCTTCGTGTTGGAGGTTCCAGAACAGGATTCCAGGGGAGGAAGCAGTGAGGAGAGGAAGGGGAGAGCGGAGGACCAAGGCTAGGATGCAGGGAGCAAAGTCAGGTCGGGCGTGTTGTCTGCTCCCGCTGTGGTCTGGGGACGAAGTTCGGGGCAAAGGAGCCCCGTCCTTCTAGAGTTCCAGCTCTGTGATGGCCTGGATGTCACCAGCAAGCCACTTAATAATCCCTTTGAGATTCCCTGTACTGAACGATGACAAGTGAGTGACATCTGACACACAGTGCTAACTAACTAAATGCCAGCACTTGTATGCTTTGCTTTAAAAAATTTTTTTAATGTTTATTTATTTTGGAGAGACAGGGAGAGCATGAGCAGGGGAGGGGCAGAAAGAGAGAGAGGGAGACACGGAATCGGAAGCAGGCCCCAGGCTCCGAGCTGTCAGCCCAGAGCCCGACGCGGGGCTCGAACCCACGGACCGTGAGCTCACGACCTGAGCCGAAGTCGGACACTTAACCAACAGAGCCACCCAGGCGCCCCGGTGTGCTTTTCTATGTTATAAAAACATTAACATCGACCTTCAGTGGGAAACCAGGGTCACTGGCCCTTTTTATTTTAAGAAGGATAATGAGAGGGGCGGCCACCCACGGGGTCACGTGACCTCAGCCAAGCCACTTCCTGCGTTTCACAGCGAAGGAAACAGGCTCACAAAAAAGGTCATCGCAGGTGCGGGGGTCTATGAGACGGGTTTTGTGAAGACAGAGCACAAGGCTGAACGTCAAAGAGCTTTGGAAACCACAGAGCGAGGCGGATGTGAGAGGTTGTTACGCGCAAACAATGACATCACAGACTTGGAAGTGTTTGCTGCCCTTGAGAACAAGGGTTCTATTTCACTCCAGTGGCTCATCATAATAGACACGGAGTCCCTACTCTCAAGGCATAGATTTGTCCTGCGGGAAGCCTTCAGAGACTGTCAGAGCAGTAACTCGCTCATGGCAAAGCTTAAAAGTTTCCGGGAACCCGGTGGAAGTGATTTTAGATCTTGAAGAACTAGAATTAGTAAGAAATACAAAGTCCCATCAGAGTCGCTGGTGGTGGGACCATTTTGGGGTCTCTGCAGTTAATAAACCGGAGGAGACGCGTTTCTTCACTGGTCCCATTTTCCCCTTGCAATTTTTTTTTTTAATGTTTATTTATTTTTGAGAGAGAGAGAGCACACAAGCAGGGGAGGGACAGAGAGAGAGAGGGAGACACAGAATCCGAAGCAGGCTCCGGGCTCCGAGCCGTCAGCACAGAGCCCGACGCGGGGGCTCGAACCCACAAGCCGTGAGATGGTGACCTGAGCCGATGACGGATGCCGAACCGACTGTGCCACCCAGGCGCCCTGCTCATTTCCCCTTTCAGTGGTATTTTGTGACTCCGGAAAAGTAACTTACTTGCAATATCTAGCATGTGAAAGCTAGGCAACCTGGTATCTTTAAAGTAATCTCATGTAATTTAATGTCAGACTTAAATTACAGAAGCACGAGGTAGACTCCAGGAATTGGAGATCATGGCTTCATCTGTGGTTATTTAGAGCACCGGGTCTCAAATTACAGTGAACATCAGGATCACTGGGCTACTCGTTAAAACACAGACTGCCAGGGACGCCTGGGTGGCTCAGTCCTTTGAGCGTCCGACTTCGGCTCAGGTCAGGAGCTCACGGTCCGTGAGTTCGAGCCCCACGTCGGGCTCTGTGCTGACGGCTCGGAGCCTGGAGCCTGCTTCGCATTCTGTGTTTCCCCCTCTCTCTGCCCTTCCCCTGCTCATGCTCTGTCTCTCTCTGGTCTCAAAAATAAATACAAATATATAAAAATAAATAAATAAATAAAACACAGACTGCCAGGCCCCTGGCCCAGAGCTGCTGATTCACTAGGACTGTGGCAGGACACTAGAATGCATTTCTTTCTTTTTTTTTTTTTAAAGTGTATTTATTTTAAGAAAGAGGAGAAAGCAGGAGAAGGGCAGAAAGAGAGGGAGAGAGAGAATCCCAAGCAGGCTCCGCGCTGTGGGTGCAAAGCCAGACTCAAGGGCTCGATTCCACGAGCCGTGAGATCGTGACCTGAGCCAAAATCAGGAGTCAGATGTGTAACAGCCTGAGCCACCCAGCATCTGCCTTTCTGGTAACTGCCCAGTGATGCTGGTGCTCTTGGGACCCCTCTTTGAGAACAAGTGACTTAAATAATAGCTCCTGGAAGAGCCAGGACAAACCAATTAGTAAAGCCTTCTCTTCTGTTTTTTTCTTAGGATGGGGACCATTATGATGTGAAGGAGCCGGGGTTAGAAAGAGATTGGGGAAGACATATTGAGCAAGGGGATGGGTCTTGTTGGTAAAAATCTTTGCCAACATCTAAGTCGGACTGTTTACTTGCCCTGGCATCCTCCCTTCCGTGAGCTAGAACTCATGAGATCTAAGGTTCTTCTTTGAAGACCAGACTTTGCCTCCCTGGGATCCCAAAAGGACTTTCCCTCTCGGGACTCAACGCGGCGACCCCCTCCCTGGGGGAAATATGCCAATACCAGTAACTGGATGGTGTCCACACAACCCCTGCAATGCTTAGGGGTTCATAAGAAAGGAGATTATGTTGCCCCAGCTGGTGGTACCCAGCCTGAGTGGGAAGTGATCTGCATTGCTATAATCTGGAGTTATTGGGAGGATTCCCTCTGTATGCATATTGACTGTTGGATAAATATTAGATACCCAGGCAGATACAGTGAGTGGACCCCTTGAACAATGCAGAGGTCAGAGGTGCTGACCCCCATGCAGTCAAAAATCCACATCTAACTTCTGACTTCCCAGAACTTAACTGCTAATGGCCTACTGCTGACCAGAAGTCTTACCAGTAACCTAGTCGATTAACACGTATTTAGTATATGTATTATAGGCTGTATTCTTACAGTCTAGGAAGCTTGAGAAAAGCAAATGTTACAAGAAAATCATAAAGGAGAGGAAATACACTTAGAGTACTGTGCTGTATGTATTCATCCAAAAAAATCTGCCTAGACGTGGACCCATGCAGTTCAAACCTGTGTTGTTCAAGGGTCAACTGTGTGTGTGTGTGTGTGTGTGTGTGTGTGTGTATATGTGTCTATGTGTGTGAATATATGGGTGTATGTGTGTGTATATAGATGTGTGTATATATAGGTCTATATGTGTTTATATGTATGTATTTGTGTGTGCATATATATTATGTGTATATGTGTGTGCATAGATGTGTACGTGTGTATTTGTGTGTACATAGGTGTGTATTTGTGTGTGTGTGTGTACTAAATGGCCCACAGAAGATCACTGAGACATCTTCATTAATGTAGCACAGCTGAGATCTGGAAATCTTGGCTGACCCTGCCATTTACCAGCTCCCAGAGCAAACCAGTCCCACCACCATGACCAAACTGAACTGGACCAAAGGAAGGTGCCCAGTTTAGAAGCTACTCGGAACCCAGGAGAGCCGAGCCATCTGCCATCCCGGGGTTGGGGGGCTGAAGGGGGGCGGGGCGAGACTTCGGGCACGTGCCCTCTCCTCCTGGGCGCGGTTCTCCTGCTGGAAAGAGAGGATGCGGACTCCCCTTGGTGCAGGAGCGTTTCACTGTCACTGCCGTGAACACAGTAACTTTGTGTTCTTTCACGTGCCGCTCCTGGCCTCCTTTCCTCCATGCTATGCGAGGAACTTGCCCAATCATCGCATTTGAGTTGGGGGTGCGGGGTGTCCGATGCTCAGAGAGGCTGAGCTCAGCCCCTAGAAAACCAAGGCAGACTCAGGCTGTAGGGTCAGCCTCCAATGGCAAGGAGCTCAGACAATGTTACATTGTGGAGTTTAAAAACACGCATTTTTAACAGCCTGGGCTTACTGAGTCAGCGATCTGGAACATTCTCAAGAGACTATAAATATCCCAAGAGCGGACTGAATTTTAAACTACGCTTTAAAAAACGTTCTGTGTGGAAACAATCGGGCATTTCTTCTTTAAAACGGTTCTGTATTTTCTTTATTTAGATTTTCACGACAGGAAATAAGTATAGAGGAGGTTCGAGCGTCAGATGGGGCATTGAACATCATGGCCCCAAGGGTCATCTGGTCCGAAGACTGTATCCAGGGGGATACAAAAACAAAAACCGACTGAGCCACCCAGGCGCCCCTCCAGTCCCCACTTCTAATCTAATTAAAGTGACAGTCTGGTGTGGGCCTTTGCTCACCTTTTACTGTGCTCCTACAAATACATATGCACATATAAGGAAGAGCTTTATGCATTTTTTAAATTCTCTCGTAAAAATGCAGTTATGCTGTGCACATCACTCTGTACGTCGGCTTTCCCAGTGAGCTCCGTCTCAGCCACTCCTCCGGAGGGAACGTGTAGGCTCAGCTCATTCTCGTTAACCAGCCGTACCCGGAGTAGCCGTGTGACCTTCCAGCAAAGTCTTCGTAGTTAGTGTTAAAGCATCAATGCATTTTCTTTACTTATTCATATTTTTCACTCAGTTGTATTTCAATTAGAAATCTCTTCCCCGGGGGCGGGAGGGGAGTGCACCTGGGTGGCTCAGTCGGTTAAGCGTCCGACTTCGGCCCAGGTCATGGGTTCGAGCCCCACATCAGGCTCTGCGCTGACAGCTCGGAGCCTGGAGCCTGCTTGGGATTCTGTGTCTCCCTCTGTCTCTGCCCCTTCCCTGCTCACGTTCTGTCTCTCTCTCTCTCTCTCTCTCTCTCTCTCTCTCAAAAATAAACATTAAAAAAAAGAAAGAAGGACAGAAAGGCTACAGTGGGTGTAGAAGACAGAAAACATGAAGGAAGGAGGGAAAAACTGGACTCAAGGAGCAGAAGATTCCGATTGCCGGGAGAAGGATGAGCCGACATGGGTATGGGAGAGGCTAGCGCGGGCAATCCAGGTTGAAGCGGAGAGGCCTGCCGTGTAAACTAGGGGGGTCAAAGGTGAAATACATCAGACACCTCATGAAAACCGGTCAGGATGGAAACGGTTCACTCTGTGTGTGTGAGACCTCTTCTCTGTTGTAGAGGCTGCTTCCTGGAAATACACGGGCACCAAAAAGCCACAGAGGAAAACACAAGAGCACAGGTGAGCTCGGCTCCCGGATGGACCAAACGGCAGGTGTGTGTACCCCCAGATCATGCCCCCAACCCAGATCCCCTGCGGATACCCCTTTCCTGTGGCCTCCTCTCGCCGGCCTCACTGGGCTTCTTGCTTCCAGCATAAGCCAGGAAGTGGCGGGGAGCAGGGGAGTTTGCATCCCGCACGGTGGGTGTGGCCACTGGCCAGGGATGGATGGGTGGGAGAGAAGAGCCGGGTCCCCTCGACGCCTCGCACCCCAGACAACCTCAGAGCTTACAAACGCCTGACTTACCCTCCAGATCAATCAGGCTGAAGTTCCCTCCCGCGGCGCTTAGCCTCAAATCACACCCTCTCCCGACCTGCTTCTCTACGTGTCTCCCCGGGAACCAGGAATCCACATCTCCTGTCTGTCCCCCGGGGTCCTGACGCATGACAAGTTTCCATGTGAACGAGGCTCTGGGCCAGGCTCTGTGGGCAACTTGCCTCCTTGGGAGGCAGAGACGTGAGCAAAGACACCTGTGCCCCCTCAGATGTGAATTTTATGCCAAAAAGTCACCAGAGTCATTTAGATTCAGACAAGAGTGGGAATGGAGTATTTTGTTTTTGTTTGGAGAACCAGAATCTCGAAAAGCCAGGTCATAGAAAGCAAATCTCTGAACACCGGGCAAAAGTGTTGAGATGGGTAATTAGCCTCAAATCCAGCTGCCGACGTGCACCTCCCTGGCTCTGGGGTCTCTCCGGGTGTATACACGGCCAGACTGTGGACCGAGCGAGTCGGATTATAGATAGCGTGAGGCCGAGGGCCGCCTCCAGCAGGGTGCCACCAAGGGGGCCACAGCAAAACAGAGAAAAAGTCTTGGAGATGCTTATGAAGGAAACTCAGAGGGTCTGTTAATGGTACAAGAAGCGAGATGACCATGGTCAGCTTGTGAGTCTGCCCAGGCCACGGTCACAAAGTGCCACAGACCGGGGTGCTTTTTCTCTAAAAACAGAAATTTACTGTCTCACGGTTCCGGGGACTAGAAGTCCAAGGTCAAAATGCTGGGCACAGTTGGCATCTCTCGAGGCCTCCCTCCTCAGCTTGTACACGGCCGTCTTCCCTCCGCGTGTCTGCGCCCTAATCTCCATAGAAGGGACATCAAACCCCATGCCTCTTGGGTGAGGGCCCACCCCAATGCCCTCATTTTAACTTAACCGTCTCTTTATTTTTTTAATTTTTTTAATGTTTAGTTATTTGAGAGAGAGAGACAGAGCGTGAGTGATGGAGGGGCAGAGAGAGAGGGAGACACAGAATCGGAAGCAGGCTCCAGGCTCTGAGCTGTCATCACAGAACCCGACACGGGGCTCAAACCCACAAACAACGAGATTATAATCTAAGCCGAAGTCTGATGCTTAACCGACTGGGCCACCCAGGTGCCCCCAGACCCTCCAGTTTCAAGTCCTGCAAGCGATGTGTAAGAATGCCTGGCCCCGAAGTTCTCCAAAGGTTCTCTTAGGTCCGAATCCATAGCTATGCATTACCAGGTACATGCAATATACGACCATTTGTTCCTCACAACTCTGTGCAGCAGGTGTAACTATAATCATTTTGCAAACAGGAGGACCAGGCTTGAAAAGACTAATGAAGTTGAAAGTGATCTGACAAGGCCGGCTTGTCCTTATAGGGTAAGACCAAGCAAGATGCTGATGTCTTTCCTGTAAGTTTCAGCCTCCTAAACACACATAATATTGAGGTTTAGATGAAAAATATGTGTGCTTTCTAGTCACTGTGACTTTACCTGACACCAAAGATCTTTCTAGAACTTTACCCTGATCCTTCTTCAGTCCCAGGTTTCAAAACTGGGCAAATTGGGAGAATTCTCTTTTAAAAATACAAAGAACCAGGGCGCCTCGGTGGCTCAGTCGGTTGAGTGACCGACTTCGGCTCAGGTCATGATCCCGCGGTTCGTGAGTTTGAGCCCCGCGTCGGGCTCTGTGCTGACAGCTCGGAGCCTGGAGCCTGCTTCGGATTCTGCGTCTCCCTCTCCCTCTGTCCCTCCCTCCCCTCTCTCTCTCAAAAATAAATAAACATTAAAAAAAATTTTTTTTAAAGAACCATACTTTATAAAAATACAAAGAACCAAACAGACTCAAGAAGAAAAGACTAACAACAATAAAAGTAATTGAATCAGGAACTTAAAACACACACGCGTGAGTGTGCACACACACACTACCACCAAGCAGATTCTATCAAACATACAAGGAACAGATAATCCTATTGTGCACAGATGGTTCCAGAGGAAAGAAAAAGATACAGTCCGGAACTCGTTTATATAAGGCTAACATAACCTTGATGCCTTCCCACAAAAAAAAAAAAAAAAAAAAAAAAAAAAAAAAACACCAGGTTCAACAGCCACTCCAGCCAATAATACCCAACTGCTAAAGAAAGCAATTGTTTTCAAAGTTACACAAAGAAGTCTGTGATATAGGGAAAGAGGGAAATGCCTGCCAACTCACTTTACAAGGCAATCACACCCTTGATAACAAAATGCAATAGGACAGTTTGAAAAAGTAAAATTTCAAAAAGAAAGAACGAACGAAAGAAAGAAAGAAAGGGAGGGAGGGAGGGAGGGAACAACTTCAGATCAATCTCAGTCATAAACACAGATTTAATTTTTTTTTTTTAACGTTTATTTATTTTTGAGACAGAGAGAGACAGAGCATGAACAGGGGAGGGGCAGAGACAAAGGGAGACACAGAATCTGAAACAGGTTCCAGGCTCCGAGCTGTCAGCACAGAGCCCGACGCGGGGCTCGAACTCACGGAGTGTGAGATCATGACCTGAGCTGAAGTCAGACACTCAACCGACCAAGCCACCCAGGCGCCCCAACACAGATTTAAAAAAATCACCTAAAATACAGAAGCAGAGGTGACTTTCTATATACCCGTCTGGTCCCAACACTATGGCCTGAGGGAGATCAGGGTCACCAGGAATATATTTGGAGGTTGCCAAGGATTTGTTTTAAAGTGTTTTCAAGTCTGACCCAGAACTCTGACATTTGGAAACAAGAAAATAGGAATATTTACAATCATGGAATAAAAAGAAAATAAAATATAAAGGCAAACCCAATCCAGCTGCATTTAAAAATGGTGAGGGATCATGAACACACTGTATTTTATTCCATGAGTTTAAGGTCAGTTTGACATTAGAAAATTATTTAATATAACTCAACACTGAAAGAGAAAACCAGGGGCGCCCAGGTGGCTCGGTCATTTAAGCATCCTACTCTTGATTTCAGCTCAGGTTATGATTTCACGGTCATGAGATCAAGCCCCACACTGAGCTGCGTGCAGATAGCCTGGAGCTTGCTTCGGATTCTCTCTCTCCCTTTCTCTCTCTGCCCCTTCCCTGCTCGCATACACATGCTCTCTCTCTCAAAAACAATTTTTTTTTAACTTATGGGGCACCTGGGTGGCTCAGTCGGTTAAGCGTCCGACTTCAGCTCGGGTCATGATCTTGCGGTCTGTGAGTTCGAGCCCCGCGTTAGGCTCTATGCAGCTCAGAGCCTGGAGCCTGCTTCGGATTCTGTGTCTCCCTCTCTCTCTGCCCCTCCCCTGACTGCACTCTGTCTCTCTCTCTCTCTCTAAAAAATAATGAACACTAAAAAACTTTTTTAAAAATGGGACAAAACATTTGCAACATATATCAATGGCAAAAAACTTTGTATCCAGAATACACGAAACATCCTTCTAAAAATGTAACAAAAATAGACCTTTGCATATGTTAAACTTGGTATTTGACAGATGTGGCATTACAAATCAGTGAGAAAAATCTGAATTATTCACTGGTGCTGAGACAATTGGCTGTCTACCTGGGGAAAGATAAAATGAGATCCCTACCTCACACTATGCAGCAAAATACATTGTGGATTATTTGAAAAGTGAAATATGAAAAGCAACATTTTCCCATTTTATAACAAAATGTAGAGTTATCATTACATACTGGTTAAGGAAAGAGTGTTTTTGTTACTACTTCTCAGTAATGAGTACTAAGAAGTCAAGTTTATAAAAAGAAAGGTTGGGGGGGATCGTCTGGGGGGCTCAGTCAGTGAAGCGTCTGACTTCGGCTCAGGTCATGATCTGGCGGTTCCTGAGTTCGATCCCTGCGTCTGGCTCTGTGCTGACAGCTCAGAGCCTGGAGCCTGCTTCAGATTCTGTATCTCCCTCTCTCTGACCCTCCCCTGTTCATGCTCTGTCTCTCTCTGTCTCAAAAATAAATAAAACGTTTAAAAAAAAATTTTTTTTTAAATAAAATGTCGTATCCACCCCACAAAACCCAGATGTGAAGAAAGCCTGGAACATCGGAAGAACAACCAGATGTTTCCCATGACTGTAGCCCAGAGTGGGGTGTGTGTGGACCTACATACAACCCTCCACATGCCCGCACAAACAATTCTTCTGACTTAGGATGCCCTTTCTCTTTTTTCTTCCTGAAGTTAGAAAAGACTTCAAGAAAATCAGTACTTCCTTTCCTTGAACGCTGACTCATTAAAAAAAAAAATTTAATGTTCATTTTTGAGAGAGAGAGAGAGAAACAGAGCGCAAGTAAGGGAGGGTCAGAGAGAGGGAGACACAGAATCTGAAACAGGCTCCAGGCTCTGAGCTGTCAGCACAGAGCCCGACGCGGGGCTCGAACTCACGAACCGTGAGATCATGACCTGAGCCGGAGTCGGACGCTTAACCGACTGAGCCACCCTGGTGCCCTGGGCTCTGACTCGTTTTACACCCTCAACAGACAAGTTTAAAAGATGACAATTCATTGGGATCAGTATCGTACTAGCCTGCCTGGGCTGCTATAACAAAATGCCGTAGGCCAGGGAGCCTGGAAGTTCAAAATCAAAGTGCCAGCCAATTCAATGTCTGACGACAGCTCTGTCCTTGGCTGGCAGGTGGCCACGGTCTCCTTGTGTCCTCACGTGGCCTCTCCTTGGTGACTGCACATGGAGAAGGAGATCTCCTGCCTGCTCTTACAAGGCCAACAACCCTATTGAATTAGAACCCCACCCTTATGGCTGTATTTCACCTTAAGTACCTCCAAAAACCCATCTCCAAATACAGTCAGATCGGGGGGGGTTAGGGCTTCAAACATATGAAATTGAAGGTTAGGGCTTCAATATTCGAACTGGCCGTAGACGATCCCTACGTTGTTACAGCACTGGGGGTGAATTTCAGCCCATAGCAAGTATCCTATCTGCCCCACTCCTGTTTTATTAAGTCTCTGGAATCTGTACAGGTCTTTGAACGGCTGCTGTCCCAGGTACGAGGGTATCTAGCCGAGCGGTCGGCTGTCACCAGCTCATTTCTGTCAGTAAGTCTAAGGAAGGGGGTAAAAGTGAGGATTCTAGGAAGCAGCTTAGTGGGATCCCAGAAAGGGGGAGA
This sequence comes from Neofelis nebulosa, assembly GCF_028018385.1. NCBI lineage: Eukaryota > Metazoa > Chordata > Mammalia > Carnivora > Felidae > Neofelis > Neofelis nebulosa. Next base: position 9,079,692 of record NC_080797.1, read on the forward strand.
GAGGAAAAGATAAACAAGTGTTCCGAGGTGGGTTAAGATTCTCAAGGCAGAGGTGACACCATCCTCTTTGGTGCGGAAGGGAGGTAGGGAACACCTGCCCAAGAAAGCTCCCCAGGGGAGCGTGTTTTGGGCCTAATTTGTGGTAGACGCTTCTTCTGTCACCCGGGCGGCATCTGCTATCCTGTCTGTTTTGTTTTGTTTTTCCAGAAGGGGCTGCCAAGGCTTAAATGGATGCACACGAGACGTGCTTGAGTGGCTCAGTCGGTGAAGCGTCCGACTTCGGCTCAGGTCATGAGCTCGCGGTCCGTGGGTTCGAGCCCCGCGTCGGGCTCTGTGCGGCCGAATCGGAGCCCGGAGCCTGCTTCTGATTCTGGGTCTCCCCTCTCTCTCTGCGCCTCCCCACTTGTGCTTGCTTTCTCGCTCTCTCTCTCTTTCTCTCTCAAAAATAAATAAATAAGCATTGAAAGAAAAACACACAGTACTGGTCTCTCGGTGGCCACAGGCGCGAGTAGATCCCTAGGTAGTCACTCCTGCCGAACCTCAGCACGTTCTGCTGCTTGAAAACCTTTGCGCCTTCCCTCCCAAAGACAAAGTGGCGAGTCAACGCCAGGGGCTGAAGACAGATGGCCCGCTGAAAACCAAAACTCGGACCGCATACACGCAGCGCCCTACAAGGACCCCCCCCCCCACACACACACACACACACACACTCAGCTTTTCGTGGCGGCAGCCCTACTCACGGCCCCAACTGGCCATGACCGTCAGCTGCTTTATCGTCACCTCCCGCTGCTCGACCCGGGGGGGCCCCGAAGAAACTTACGCATGATCCGCGAACCCAGGACGTCTGCGACCCAGCCCCGGCGTGCAACGGAAAACGGGACACGTGTGCTCACTTTCTCCTCGGCGGGTAGGCGGTGAGGACGCCCTCCGTAGACGTTTATCGCGTGCCGTGACGTGTCCGGCGTGGGGCCGGCCCCGGGAACCTGAAAGGGAACCAGAAAGGTAGGCTCCCTGCTGCCAGAGTTTACAGCCAACTGGAGTGGGATGGGTAGTTTCACGTGTCGACGCGGCCAGGCTACGGCGCCCAGTTGTCCCACCGAACACGGATCTCGGCGTGGCCGTGAAGGTGTTTTGTGGGTGCGATGGCCATCTGCAACCTGTTGACTTTTTTTTTTTTAATTTTTTTTTTTAACGTTTATTTGAGACAGAGAGAGACAGAGCATGAACGGAAGAGGGTCAGAGAGAGAGGGAGACACAGAATCTGAAACAGGCTCCAGGCTCTGAGCTGTCAGCACAGAGCCCGACGCGGGGCTCGAACTCACGGACCGTGAGATCATGACCTGAGCCGAAGTCGGACGCTTAACCGACCAAGCCACCAAGCCACCCAGGTGCCCCCAACCTGTTGACTTTTAAGTAAAAGAGCTTCCCCTTTGTAAGGCGGGTGGGCCGCATCCAATTAGTGAGAGGCCGTTAAAAGCAAAACCGAGAGTAAAAACGGAGAGCGCCAGCCGGCGAATGCCCTACAGATGTTGGGCTGCCAGATCCCGGGGCTGCCTGAGCAGCCGGTTCCTTGAAAGCACCTCCTGTTTGTGTATGCGTGTGCGCGAACCAGACACACATATAGGTCCAGAGAGACTTATTTCATGCAATATACCCTACTGTGTTGATATACAGATATAGACAGATGGACAGAGATAGACGGATACATTTCTCTCTCCTGCTAGTTCTGTTTCTCTGGAGAACCCGGACTGATACAGGGAGACTCACTCACACACACACACACACACACACACACACACACACACACACAAGGGATTACCAGGCAGTGTCCCAAGTGCTATGACCGGGGAAGCAACTTCGGCGGTACGTAGCCACGTAAGCCTAAGTCAGGCTCTCCAGATCCGAACCTTGGGTTCCTCACGTGTGAAATGCAGACAGCGGTACCCCCTTGTTGGGTTACTGCAGGGGGTCAAAGAGGTGAAGCATCTTGCCCGTGAACACGTGGTTGGGAATATGAGGGCAGGGTTTAAACTCAGGTCTGCCTTCCTCCAGCGTGGGAACCCCTACCCTTTGCCCCATCACCGTGCTCCCTGGGACCTACGATTCAGGCACTTGGCCGGAGACAACGCATACTCAGTCATAGCTTCAAGCAAGTTCTGCAGAGATGCCTCTTAAATTTAATCTACCTTGAGCCCAACCCTGAGACAGAATTCCAGATTTCCATGGCAAGCCGGTACCTGGCTGTGACCACTGGCTTCAAATCCAACATACCTTAAATTCAAACTCATCATCTGCCCCCACCCCCCACAACCACCATCGACAAATCCTGGCTTCGTCTGTCTCTACTTGTATGACCCCAGGAAAACTACTGACCTTCTAATCCTCAGAGTTCAGTGAGGGGTGGGGGGGGAGGGAGGGGGTTGGCAATACGAGGAAAGCAGACATTATCACAGATAATTCTTACATTTCTTTGCGTCCACAGTACCTATCTCTGTGTCTGGTACATTTATTGCATTCATTCGTCCAGCATCTATCCGTTCATCTATAAATTCATCTGATTTTAATTAACCGCACAACAGGAATCATGGATTGAGTCCTAACTCACTACTCGCAGGGTAATTTTCCAGAATCATCATTTCCCATTGGTGCTATGATGGGACGGTTTTATTTACATTTTACGTTGGCGTACTGCCACCTAGTGGGCAATGTTCAAGTTGCAAGCAAAAACAGAAAAGGGGCGGGCAGATTTGAAAAGCAACTTCCTAGAAGAAATGTTTACAATTATGAAGACCGATCCACGGGTGGTATTGTTGGATTTCAACAACCATCTGAAAAAATAAATAACAGGATGTCTTTGAAATACAAAGTAAATCAGAAATGAATACTATAGCATGTTACCGGCTCATATAATCCTATGACCCCCCTCCCTTGTTCTAAACAAAATGAAAAATAAGAGAGTCAGCATTCTTTTCTGCAACTGACTGTTTTGCTACATTTGAATTTTTGGTGCTGTATGTTGGATGGGAATTTAAATTAAAGAGAAGCCACTCAACTAGGGGTTAGAGTTCCTGACCTAGCTAAGAACTCTGTTTTCCTTAATGAGTAAGTTTCCATTATCAAGTTCATAACCTGTACTTGGGGGCATGCTGAATATTTTGCATGGATGATCTCACTTAATCCTTATGAATCTGCCCCCTTGCTAACTCAAAGGGTCGGTGGTCTTACCTATGACTCTCAGCATAGTGCCTCATCTATAAAAACGGGGTAAGTGGCTTATTCAAAGCCAAAACCAGGACGTAGAACCGGATCCACGACCCAGGTGTGTATGAACCAAACGCAGATTCTTTGTGATTTCATTTTCCCACAAACAACTCCTGCACAACTCCAAGAATGTTGTGAGGATGAAACAAGTCATGGAAAGCACTTTTTGGAGAAAGCACAACGCTTGAAAGCTTATATATAAAACAATGTTACCCCCACAAGTAGGTATAAAATGCTCTATGTTCTATTAGGACAACCATTACTTTACAAGAGTATTATTTGGTTATGGATTGCTTCTTCTCAGTAGTGATGTCCCCTCTTTAGAAGAAAAAAAAATGTTAGTGTTTATTTATTTTTGAGAGAGAGACAAAGCATGAGCAGGGGAGGGGCAGAGAGAGAGGGAGACACAGAATCCGAAGCAGCCTCCAAGCTCTGAGCTGTCAGCACGGAGCCCGATGTGGGCCTCGAACCCACGAGCCCCGAGATCATGACCTGAGATGAAGTCAGACACTCAACCGACTGAGCCACACAGGTGTTCAGTGATGCCCCCTCTTTTATTCCTGGTTTTAGTAATTTTCATCTTTTTTTTCCTAGTCAGTTGAGCTAAAAGTTTGTCAATTTTCTTGATCCTTTCAAAGAACCAATTTTGGGCCCTGTTGATTTTCTCTATTGTTCTTCTATTTTCTGTTTCTTCTCTTTCCTCTCTAATCTTTCGTATTTCTTTCCTTGTTTGGATTCACTTTGCTCTTCTTTTTCTAGTTTCCTAAGGTGAAAAATTAGACTATCAATTTGAGATCTCTCCTTTTTTCTTAAGACTTTTTCCCCCTGGTTTTAGATTCACAGTAAAATTGAAAGGAAAATAAACAAAGACTTTTCTTACACTGCCTACCCTACAAACGCACAACCTTCTTCATGATCAATGGCCCCTACAAGAGTGGTATCTTTGTTACAATTGATGAACCTACGCTGGCACATCACAATCATCCAAAGTCCATAGTTTACCTTAGGGTTCACTTTTAACGTTGTACATTCTGACTCTGGACAAATGTATAACAGCATGTACCCATCATCATGGTAGCATACAGACTATTTTCTATGCCCTGAAAATCCTCTGTGCTCTGCCTGTCCATGCTTCCTCCCTACCCCAACTCTTAGCAACCACTGATCTTTTTACTGTCTCCATAGTTTTGCCTTTTCCAGAATGTCACGTAGTTGGAATCATACCGTGTAATCTTTTCAGACGGGCTTCTTTCATTTAGTAACATACGTTTGTTTCCTCTGTATCTTTTTAGGGCTTGATAGTTCACTTCTTCTTTGGCGATGAGTAACATTCCATTGTCTGGATGGACCACAATTTATTCATTCACGTACCGAAAGACATCCTTGTTACTTCCAATTTGAGTCAATTATCAACAAAGCTGCTGTTAAGGATCCATGTCCAGATTTTTGTGTGGACGGGAGTTTCATTTCATTTAGGTAAATACCAAGGTGCACCCTTGCCGGATCATATGGGAAGAGCGTGTTCAGTTTTGTAAGAAATTGGCAAACTGTCTTCCAAAGACACTGTAGCATTTTGCGTTCCCAGCAGCAATGAATGAGCGTCTCTGCTGTTTAATTTGGGGTTTATAGTTATAAATTTCCCTCTAACCACTGTTATGGCTGCATCTCATACATTTAGCATGCTGCATTTTCATTTTCCTAAATCTCAAAGTATTTTCTGATTTTCTTTGTAAGTTCTTCTCTGACCCACTGGCTATTTCACAGTGTGTTGTTCTATTTCCACACGTGTGAATTTCCCAAAGTTCCTTCTGCTGTTGATTTCTAATATAACTCCATTGAGGGCAGAGAACATACTTTGTATGGTTTTAATCCCTTTGGATTTATTGAGGATTGTTTTATGGCCTAACATTACGGTCTATCCTTAGCCATGTCCCACGTGCACTTGAGTAAAACGTGCATGACACGGTCCTTGAGAGGAACTCTTTATAGATGTTAGATCTAGCTGGCTCACAGTGCCATTGGAGCTTCTATTTCCTTGTTTTATCTCCTTCATCTGTTATTAAAAGTGAGATATTGGGGCGCCTGGGTGGCTCAGTCAGTTGAGCATCTGACTTCAGCTCAGGTCATGATCTCGCGGTTCATGGGTTCGAGCCCCGTGTCGGGCTCGGTGCTGACAGCTCAGAGCCTGGAACCTGCTTCGGATTCTGTCTCTCTCTCTCTCTCTCTCTCTCTCTCTCTCTCTCTGCCCCTCCCGTGCTTGTCTCTCTCTCTCTCTCTAAATTAAACGTTTAAAAAAAATTTTTTTTAAGTGAGATATTGAAATCTCCAACTGCTATGGTTAGATTTCCTGACCACACCACCTTTCATTAGCAAAGCAACTCAATTTTTCTAGGTAACAGTTACCAAGTGTCATGCCGTGCACCTGGGACTACGGCTCAATATTTTATGTGCATCGTCTCTTAATCATTAAAAATTACTGACAGTTAGGGGCCCCTGGGTGGCGCAGTCGGTTAAGCGTCCGACTTCAGCCCCGCGTCAGGCTCTGGGCCGATGGCTCGGAGCCTGGAGCCTGTTTCCGATTCTGTGTCTCCCTCTCTCTCTGCCCCTCCCCCGTTCATGCTCTGTCTCTCTCTGTCCCAAAAATAAATAAAAAACGTTGAAAAAAAAAATTTTTTTTAAAAATTACTGACAGTGAATCATTAGTAATAATACTTGTTGAAATGTCTGTTTCTCCCTTCGATTCTCTCAGCTTTTGCTTCATGCATTTTGGAGCATTATTGTCAAATGCATATGTTAATTATGATGTCTTCCTTAGGGACTGACCCTTTCATCAATATGTAATGTCCTTCTTTGTCTCTTGCTTTTTTTTTTTTTTTTTTTTTTTTTTTTTTTTGGTCTTAACGTCTATTTTAAACATGTCACCTTACAGCTTTCTGGTCTCATGGTTTCTGATGAGAAGCAAACTTTTAATCTTTTTGAGTACCCTTTACATGTGACAGGTTGTATTCTCTTGCTGCTTTCAACATTCTCTCTGTCACTGGCTTTTGACAGTTTGACTATGACAGGTATAGATGTGGCTCTCTTTGAATTCATATTTAGAATTTGCTGTGCTCCTTGGATGGGCAGATTAATGGGTGCATTCTTCCCCCAAGTCCTTCATCAAATATGGGAAGTTTTCAGGCATTAATTCTTTAAATATTCTTTCTCCCCCTTTCTTCTAGGACTCCCATAAGATGTATTTGTATGCTTGATAGTGTCCCAAGGCTGTCTTCACTCTTCATTCTTTTTTTCTTTCTGCTCCTCAAACTGGATCATTACAATTGTCCTATTTTCAAGTTTTCTGAGTATGGCACCTAATTGCTCAAATCTGATGAATTCCTCTGGTGAATTTTTCACGTCAATTATTGTACTTCTCGGTTCCAAAATTCCCATTTGGTTCCTTTTTACAGTTTTTATCTTTTTACTGATAGTCTCATTTTTTTCAAAAATAATTATTCTATTTCTTTTAACTCTTTGAACACATTTAAGACAACTGATTTAAAGTCTGGGCGTCGGGGCGCCTGGGTGGCGCAGTCGGTTAAGCGTCCGACTTCAGCCAGGTCACGATCTCGCGGTCCGTGAGTTCGAGCCCCGCGTCAGGCTCTGGGCAGATGGCTCGGAGCGTGGAGCCTGTTTCCGATTCTGTGTCTCCCTCTGTCTCTGCCCCTCCCCCGTTCATGCTCTGTCTCTCTCTGTCCCAAAAATAAATAAAAAACGTTGAAAAAAAAATTAAAAAAAAAAAAAAAAAGTCTGGGCGTCAAGGATGGTTTCCATCAATTTTTGTTTTTCTTGTGCATGAGCCATATTTTCTCATTTCTTTGCATATCTCACAATTTGTTGCAAACTGGACAATTTAAATAATAGTAGGTGGCAACTTTGGAACTCAGATGTGTTGCTCCCTCCCTTTCAAGGATTTTTTTGTGACCTCAGGGCTTCTTTAGTGACTTTCCTTAACTATTCTGTAAAGTCTACATGATTTGTCACTGTGTAACGGCTAAAGTCAGTGTAGGAACTGAAATCTCTACCATTAATAATTCGCTAATAATTCGTTACAGCTAATAATTCGCTGAAACAACAGCTCCCCCCTTTTGTTGAGGGGCTCCTGTGTACTAGGTCCCACAAACAACCTAGGGATAGTAGTTTTCTCACTGGGTCATGTTAAATAAAGATAAGCCCCATGACTGGGACTTTTCTAGAGGGCTGCCAGACAGGTGAAATAGTGACAATTCTCTTGGATGACTCCAAACCTACATGGGGGAATTTGAAACTATTCCAGCGGTTGCCAGGCCACTGGCTTTCACAGCTACTGTGGTTCAAGGTTGCTGGTTTTCAAGGCTACCACAGAGCTGGGGGGGGGGGGGGGCGGATCGGGACAGGTTGAAATACTACAAAGCTCACTGTTCTTACAGAGAGTCACCCATTTGTTGTTTTTTGTTTTGAGTACACGCTCCTCAAACTGCTGCAATACTTTGGTTAATTTGTGGAGTTTGCAAAGGTTGATTTTGACAATCTCTGCCACTGTTCCCCTTGCTTTTGTGGAAGATCCGAAGTTCAGACATCCCTACTTGACCATTTGTTTGAAAACGCTCCTCCCGGATTTCTTTTAATAGGGAACGGAATACCTAAGATTTCTCTTTAATTAATGCAACATGCATATACTGGATTCGCTTAAAACAGCAGACATTCTGCCTAGGAGATACCATCCAAATGAGAAAACTGTCTGGCTTCTCAAATTTCATAGTAGAATGTCAGCACTGGTCCACCGCAGGTTAGAACACGAGTTCCGAGGCGCCCAGGTAGCTCAGTTGGTTGAGAGTCCGGCCCTTGATTTCAGCTCGGGTCATGATCCCAGGGTCGTAGGATCAAACCCCACAACGAGCCCCACACTGGGCTCTGCGTTGACCGTGGAGCCTGGTTAAGTTTCTCTCTCTCTCTCTCTCTCTCTCTCTCTCTCTCTCTCTCTGCCCCTGCCCCGCTCATCCTCTGTGTCTGTCTCTCAAAAATGAATAAAAACGTTAAAAAAAAAAAATTTGTAACATAAAGGAGAAATAAAAGGAAGCCACTTGAGGTGATATGTAACTCAATGTGAAAGTAAGTGATCACAACTACTGACAACACAATAAAGGAGTCAGAGGCTCGCGTATATGTACATGTAATTACCACGCAGGGGGCCTCTACAGATGCAGACCAATGCAGCTGCAGGGATTGTGACCCGGAACTCAAATGCCATGAGCACTGTTGCCACTGGGAACGGGAGTCTTCAAAATGGTGGAAGTCTTGGTAAAGGGCTGGACAAAGAGTACAGCCTTCCTCACTGGGTAGCTGCATTCTCGGAGAAGTGTTACAAGTCTGCAACAACTGGAAAATGTAGTTTCTGCGTGTACAATGGACTTAGAGTCTCGGCTCAGATCATTATTGCCAGTGTTCTGACCACGAGGGGCTGTGGTCCAGCCAGGTTGGGGTTATTAGCGCTCTTGGCACAAGGGCGAGCCCACACCACGGGGTGCCTCTGCAGGAAGGTGCTTAGGAAGGACTTAGGGATCTGGGCTCGTGGTAGGCCATTTCAAGAAGGGTTCCATGAATCAGAGGTTTACTCTCGATTGGCTGCTTTCAGAGCACCAAGCAATTCCACAAATGGGCATCTTCATTGTAATCTGGGAGGCAGGGGGAAAAGTGACCTAAAGGCGACGGCAAAGCAGCAGGAATCAGTCGTGTGAGCCAGGAGGGGGAGGGGAGGTGTTCTGTCTTTTGTGGTTTGCACAGTACTTTTCTTAAGCTTTTTTTTCTTAATTTATTATATTCGCAATGTTGTGCAATCATCACCATTATTTCTTTTTTTTTTTTTTTCTGAGAGAGAGAGAGGGCACAAGTGAGCAAGGGGCAGAGAGAGAGAGAGAGAGAGATGCGGGGCTCACCCAAAGCAGGGCTTGTGCTCCTCCAGTGTGGGGCTCAAACTCACAGACCACGAGACCACGACCCGAGCCGAAGTCCTGACGCCACCCAGCAGGGGCACCTGGGTGGCTCAGCGGGTTAAGAGCTGCAACTCAGGTCATGACCTCGCGGTTCATAAGTCCGAGCTCCGCATCGGGCTCTGGGCTGCCAGTGCAGAGCCTGCTTGGGATTCTCTCTCCCGCTCTCTACCCCTCCCCCCGCTCGCTCTGTCTCTCAAATAAAATCTTAAACTAATTTATCACCCGGCAAAGTGACCAATCGTTATGTTAACCGACCCCTCCCCACCTCAATTACAAAAACACCCTCCCTTAGGGGTGGCACCACCCTCAATGAGAACCACAGCTCTGAGTATTCTAAATCCAACCGCCAAATCGCACTGAATTAAGGGTACATAATGAAGAGTACGTCAGACCACACCCTCACCAAGGTGTGGTACCAAGTCGTACTTAACGGCTTTGCGTCAAAAGTTGGCTTAAAAAGCTGTCCAGATCAAAGGCTCTTTTTTTTTAAATTTTTTTATGTTTATTTATTTTTGACAGAGAGAGAGAGAAAGAGAGAGAGAGACAGAGAGAGCATAAGCAGGGGAGGGGCAGAGAGAGAGGGAGACACAGCATCTGAAACAGGCTCCAGGCTCCGAGCGGTCAGCACAGAGCCCGACACGGGGCTCAAACCCACCAACTGTGAGATCATGACCTGAGCCGAAGTCGGACGCTCAACCGACTGAGCCACCCAGGCGCCCCCAAAGGCTATTTCTTTACTGCAGAAATGGTGTCCCACGCATTGGCCACCAACAGCTGGTGTCCTCTACGTAAAGCTTCGCGTGAGAAATACGCAGTCAGCATCGCCAGCTGCCACCTAATGTCCCTTTGCCCCTTTTCCCCTACTAACAAAATCTCGCTTTTCTTCAAGGCAGCAACGTGCCTACCCAAGTCCCCGCTTTTCCAGACTCCCGGACACCCGACTGACACCATTTTGCCTAATGAGTTGTAACCAGGCTTCCCTGGAACTTCCGGAAAAGCTTTTGCTTTTCTGATAAAAGGGCACAGAGGCTACTGGAGCCTGTAGTCTTCTTTCTCAAGACTAGATGAGTCATCTTCAGCTGTGACAGTCATCTCGTGACCCTGAGGCAATGAGCATGGGGACAAAAACTGGCTCTCCAGGGCACTGATGACTAGCCTCCTCAACAGCAATAACTGCCCACTTCCAGACTTCCTTTGTGGAAAAACACACCGACCTCTTTTTTTTTTTTTTAAGTAGGCCTCGCACCCAGCACAGAGCCCAGTGCGGGACACGAACCCGCGACCCCGAGATCAAGACCTGCGCAGAGACCAAGAGTTGGACGTTCAATCAACTGAGCCCCGCCAGTGGCCCCAAATCTTCATTTTTCGGAGCAGGAAGTCAAAGTTGAAAAGCCAAGAAACACTGTAAGAATAGGATTTCGAAGTACGGCAGTACATCCCCCAAAATATAATAAAGACAGAAGCAGCTGAAGATATTTGCTTCTGGGGAGGAGAGTTGAGACTGGGTAAGACTGATGCTTTTCCTTACAGCTTCTGTAATACTTGATTTTTTGATTCAAGTGCTTTTTTTTTTCAATTAGTTAATTGTAACTAGTTAATTAGTGAAAAGTTACAGATGACTTCTTTCTTGGCACGCAATTATAACTTCTTCAGGAAATCATATGCTTCCTCCTCTCTTATTTAGAACAATATAAAGGTTTTAAGGAATGCTTCCTGCTTCTCATGAGAACCAGGTATTATTTTGATGATATTTTTAATTGAAAAGTAAACAGCATACAATTTTAGAATGTGCTGTTCAAAACCGGCAACAACCATTGGTGCAGTCAGTACAGCATCTGACTCTTGATCTCAAGGTCGTGGGTTTGAGCCCCATGTTGGATATAGAGATCACTCAAATAAATAAAACTTAAAAAAGCAAAAAACAAAAACAGCAACAGACTAAGTTTGAAAATCACTGCACTGTGGCAAAAATTGGCACAGCCAAATTAGACCTGCGAATATAGTCAGTGTGGTTTCACAGGTGTCTTCTTTCTTCCTTTTAAATTTAATTTTCAAGCATTAAAAGATCAGGGGCGTCTGGGTGGCTCAGTGGGTTAAGTATCCCACTCTTGGTGGGTTACTTCATGGATTCGAGCACCATGTCAGGCTCTGGGCTGAAAACTCAGAGCCTGGAGCTTGTTTCAGATTCTGTCTGTCTGTCTCTCTCTCTCTCTCTGCCCCTCTCCCACCTCATACTCTGTCTCTCTCAAAAATAAACATTAAAAAAAAATTTATAAGCATTAAAAGATCAGATTTCACATAAACACCTAGACTTTTCATTTCTCTGAAAAATTTAGAAACTTAGCAACAGAGGGACCACATTCCTGAGTGGCAACAAATGGCTGAAAGTGAGAAGCTTCTGGTCCCTTTGGATGGTGTGTGGACTCTCGTAGTTGGCAGTTTTTACCTGGTTGACTTTGCTTGCCTGGTCCCACCTGCACTAAGGGACAAGGAGTCCAATCTCTCTTCTTGCAAAAGGAAACAGCATTGGGCAATGGAAAGATTACTGCATTAGGACTTAAAGTTCCGTAAGTGTGACTTATATAGAAGTCAGAGTGGACTATGAAGTCATGCGAAAATTAACCAGGTAATCAACTTAACCAGGCTTTAACACCCCAAAAGGTTAGGGGCACCTGGGTCACTCGGTCGGTTGAGCTTTTGACTTCGGCTCAGGCCATGATCTCACGGACTGTGAGTTCGAGCCCTACATCATCGGGCTCTGCGCTGTCAGCAAAGAGCTCGCTTCAGATCGTCTGTCCCCCTCTCTCTGCCCCTCCCCTGCTGGCACTCTCTCTCAAAAATAAACAAACATTAAAAAAAAAAAAAAAAAAAAAACCCCACCAGAAGTTTATTTCCCACTTGGGCTGCATGTCTCACAGTCACAGGCAGGAGGACTCTGCTCCACCAGTCGCCCTGTGACCCAGGCTGGCGGAGGTTCCGCCATCTTGAATGCCACGGGTTGCCACCAAAGGGGAAGAACGATCAGAGATTCTCACGTCTCGCCTTCCTCGCCCAGAAACGACACTGGCCGCTGCCACTCACGCTTCGTGGCCGTAACTAGTCACATGGACTCCATTTAATTAAGGGGGGCTGGGAAAGGTGGAGCAGACGGGAGTCTCTGGTGAGCGTTACGAGGTCTACCGCGTGCAACCTTCAAGGGAGCCACTTCGTGCAGCTCAGGCTTCGTTATGCATTTGAAACACGAGGCGACGGATGGGTCTTTCCGGCCTTTGAGGTTCTGGGGCGAATCGGATGAGACCGCACATACCCCGGGACTGTGATGGGCTCTAAAAGTTACACAGATCGACAAGGATCACAGTGGCTACGCGTTGGTGGAAGTTAACGTGCTATCACCCCTACACCCCCACACCCCTGCCTGTGGATTTCAGAGGTGGGCTCCAAGAACAGGAACCCCGGGGCCTGTAAAATGCAAGGCTGCTTTCATCGTAATGGCACCACGCAGACACCTCACCTGTACGCAAGGCTGGCCCAGGGAAGAGGAAAGAGGAAAACGATGCTCGCTACCCTCAGTCTGTCCCGAGCAAACTGTCAGCCTCGATGAAATGACTCAAGTAGGGGTGGCCCATTCTCCTTTCCGGAGACGGCCGCACCGTCTCTCTCCCCCCACCGTCTCTCTCCCCCCACCGTGTAATCGTGGTTATAATGTAATCCTGACAACCCTCGCGTCAAGCTTGGGTCCACGTCACCCTTCCCTTGAACTCAAGGGGACCCGGGGCGACTGCTTCAACCTACGGAGGACGGCGCGAGTGACGTTCCGCGGATTCTCGGCCTCGCCATTAAAAACACCACGGGCCGCTCCCGCTCTCTAGGGAGGCTCCCTCTTAAGAGTCCGCCCGCCTGGCCGCGAAGAAGCCCTAATGAGCCTGCGCACAGACCTCACGGCACAAGGACGTCAGTGCTCCAACAACCTAGCAGAGGTCCCAGCTGATGGTCGCCCTCCAGACCCGTGGCTGAAGGCACCCCCAGAGTTTCCTGCCCCGGGGCCGGCCTTCAAATCTTCACAGCTGAGCCCCAGGCACCGCAGAGCCGAGCAAAGGCGACCCCAGCAGGCTCCATCCAAATTCCTGCCCCACGGCGCGTGTACGCACAGCAAAAGGACCGTTTTTCACCACCACTAAATTTTTATGCAGCAACAGCATCCGCAACAGCGGCACTCGTTAGCACCTGCAGCACTGGCTTAATTACCACACAGAGAAAGGGACAAAGATGTGTTTACTGGGGCGCCTGGGTGGCGCAGTCGGTTAAGCGTCCGACTTCAGCCAGGTCACGATCTCGCGGTCCGTGAGTTCGAGCCCCGCGTCAGGCTCTGGGCTGATGGCTCGGAGCCTGGAGCCTGTTTCCGATTCTGTGTCTCCCTCTCTCTCTGCCCCTCCCCCGTTCATGCTCTCTCTCTCTGTCCCAAAAATAAATAAAAAACGTTGAAAAAAAAAATTTAAAAAAAAAAAAAAAAAGATGTGTTTACTGAATTATTACATCTCAAATGCTATACTTACAGAAACAATTACGGGGGATGCTAAAAATACTCCGGACTGATAAGAATTCAGTGATGCTATAGCAACAGAAAAGCCAAAACAGTAACACTTAAACAAGGGGAGGGTTTGTTTCTCGCCTGCAAATTCAGACAGGCCGTTCAGGGCTGCTACAGACGTCAGGGAGAACTCAATCTCTCTCCACCTTATTTCTGTTATTCATGAAAAGAGGCTTCCGCCCCACAGCCCAAGATGGCTGCTTAAGCTCCATCCATCGCGTCCACATTTCGGCTAGCAGGAAGGACAACAGGGGATGGGATGGGTAGGCCCCTCCTTTTAAGAACACTTCCCGGAAGTGCATCCATTGGCCAGAACATGGTCACGTGGCCACGCCAAGATGCAGCTAGACAATCCGAGGAGAACTCCGTTGCCATGTCCCTGCTAATAGGTGGCAAACCTGTGGAAGGGAAAAATGGACACTGGGAGACAAGTGGTAGATTCCGCCACATGGAGATTCCAAGGTTCAATTCGTATTTGGCTTGGGATTACGGGTCCAAATAATTAACACGGCTACCTCAAGAACCATAGCAACGTGGCCCGTTAGACTCCCAGCTCTAAACATGTAGGTTAGAGCCTTCAGATGAAATAAACACATGTCTATGCAGCATCAACTTTCCTCACCAGACGACTATATGCACAATGGCAAACAACACTTAATAAATTTATAAGCACTTAATAAATTCCTGAGTGAGCACCTGGATGGCTCAGTCGGTTCAGTGTCCGACTTCGGCTCAGGTCATGATCTCATGGTTCGTGGGTTCGAGCCCCACGTCAGGCTCTGTGCTGACAGCTGGCAGCCTGGAGCCTGCTTCGGATTTTGTCTCCCTCTCTCTCTAACCCCTCCCCCACTCGTGCTGTCTGTCTGTCTCTCTCTCTCTCTCTCTCTCAAAAATAAACATTAAAAAAATATATTTTTAATAAAATGTTAATGATTCCTAAGAAAGCAGAAGACATTTAGAGACAAATAGTTCCTGTAAAAACCATAATGTACCCTGGTGAGCCTTCTAGTAATCTGTTTCCTTGGATATGTCACTCGATCGAAAATTCCATTTTATCGGCTATAAATTGGTATCGCACATAAATGGTTCGTCGCGAGGATGAAATGAGATTAAACGTGTCCAAGTGCTTTGTAAACAGTAGAGTTTTATACAAATATAGAGTTATGCACCTTCAAGCTATCACTCCAACAAAGACTTATTCAATTAAACATCTTTTGAAAAATTTCAACAATGTATAAATACATTCACAAAATAATCTGTTGGTTGAAAGACTCCAACAAAGTTTACAGAACCTGCAACAGAATTTATAGACTCCTACAACAGCTTGGAGATTGTTACATATATTGCCTTAAGAAATACCGTTAATACAAATGCATGATTTACAATATCCCCATTATAGCAAGAAAAAAAAAATAGATTCATAAGATAAAATGTCTTCTGGGCATTTATTATGCCAAGTATTTAAATGATTATTCTCACTATGACATAAGAATAATACTCTTTTAGTGATAAAAGAGAGATTTCATTAGGCCAAGGACCAACAAAGAGCCTACGGAAAGTGGCAAAGTAAAATCTGACTAACCCTTCCAAAAAATAAATAGAACAGCAGCAATCTCTAGGGGAGCCCCTAAACATAAACTAGGAAAATTCCATTTACATTAATTGGGCCCTAACTACACGACCTGTTACAAATGAAAGGAAACAAACTTTACGAACTAGTTAACCACTGGCCCGAATTTGGTTTTTACCTGCCTGTGAGTGCCTAAGATAAGAAGTTTCATCACAAAGTATGTATTAAGTTGTAAAGTTAACAATTATTTCTAACTTCTAAATAAGCCAAAGTGCTCACTCTCACCATGGAAGCCAAACTTTCTTCTGACGACGATCTACAAGACAAATATGTACACACCTAGAGTTCTGAGAGACGGGGAACATCTTCCATATTCTGTGGGTCAAAACGCAAAGGTCTCCATTCATATGCACGTAAAGACACTTTCATTAACTTGAGACATATGGACATCACCTATGTAAACCGGGAACCAGTTTGGACAGTGTCTCTGGCCACACCATACTTTCGAGCCCCAAACGCTAGAGAGACAGCAAAAAACTTAACGTGAAAACGACTTTTCCAATTTTTTAAAGCAAGAGATTAATAAACTGGAAAAACAAACCCAACGTTCCTCCTTGCAACATGTACTCAGTTCCAAAAGGTTCAGAGTCCAGAATCTCTCCAGCCATTCCCCCGCGTAACCGAATACATGAGCTTTCTCCCCCCTCTTCAGGAAGTCTGATCATCTCCAGTGTTCTGCAAGAGGGAAAAGAACCCCTTAATATCGAGAACAATTTTACTTAAAACACCAGACTTCAAAGCACTAGGAAAACAGCCCATCCTTGGAAGTGAAGCCAGTTGCTACACTGCCTTACCGTCCATGGCCCAATCATGTGAAAAATTATAGACATGGGGGCACCTGGGTGGCTCAGTGGGTTAAGCTTCTGACTTCGGCCTAGGTCATGATCTCACGGTCGGTGAGTTCGAGCCCCGCGTCGGGCTCTGTGCTGACAGGTCAGAGCTCGGAACCTGTTTCAAATTCGCTCTCTCTCCCTCTCTCTCTGCCCCTCCCCGGCTTGCACACATGTTTGTTAGGTATTCCATAAAAACGAGACACTACAAGAATTAGAAAGGACTGCATGAGTCACTGACCGCATCCAAATCAGCCTCACATCCAGAAAACACTTGCCTGTCTTAACAGCTGCTTTCCGAGATACGATGTGGCCATGTTGGTTAAATTCTTCCTGCTGCCCACTTTGCACCTGATGTAGCCGTACAGGTTGGCACCTTGCAGCACCACACCCATGATAACCACCGCCTGGGAAGGGAAAAATAATCAGCGGCTACTGGACTCACACTGACCGAACTTTCTCCGTGCCACACGTGGAACGAGGCGGACTGTCGCGGGAAAAAGAAGGAAAAAGGAAGCTCGCGGATGAGGCTTATGCCAATGAGACTCCTTCACTCGGCAGCACAGGCTTATCCAATACGAGCTGTGCACAAGGCACTTCGTCATCACCCCCCCCTCCCCCCCCCCAAAACAAATAATTCTGAAACACATATTCTAAATACCAGGCCCCAGGCCAGTCCCTGGGGATGCGGTGGAGGGACCATTCTCTCTAGTACTTTCTATGGGTCTGTGAATAAAGATATAAATAAATAAATAAATGAGAGTCAGAAGAGACTCAAATGTTATTCCTTTAAGAATTACGAAAGAATGAGGGGCACCTGGGTGGCTCAGTCAGTTGAGCGTCCGACTCTTGGTTTCAGCTCAGGTCATGATTTCATGGTTCGTGGGATCGAGCCCCATGTCAGGCTCTCTCCCTCTCTTTCTGCCTCCCCGGCTCACCCTCTCCCTCTCTCAACATAAATAAACTTAAAAAAAAAAAAGAGGGGCGCCTGGGTGGCGCAGTCGGTTAAGCGTCCGACTTCAGCCAGGTCACGATCTCGCGGTCCAGGAGTTCGAGCCCCGCGTCAGGCTCTGGGCTGATGGCTCAGAGCCTGGAGCCTGTTTCCGATTCTGTGTCTCCCTCTCTCTCTGCCCCTTCCCCGTTCATGCTCTGTCTCTCTCTGTCCCAAAAATAAATAAATTAAAAAAAAAAAAAGTTGAAAAAAAAAGAAAAAATAAATAAAAAATAAAAAAAAAAAAGAATTATGAAAAAATGGCCATGAGATAGGTCAAGTTCAATAAACCGAGAGCATGCAGAGGGGAATCTTGGCTCTCTGCTAAGGTGTGTGTGACAACTGGCTTCTGGGAGAGCAAAGCAGCACCCTGAGGCAACAATCCACAGATGTTTGCCTCCTGTGACAAGCGGGACGTGGTGGGGGGGCGGGGGGGCGCACTAGGAGGAGATATGCTTTGGCTGAGTTGTTTCTTCCTGGGGCCACATCCAGGAACCTATAGGTGACTCCACTGAGATCACTAAAAGAGAGTAAGAAACTCAAGCCTATTCTTTAAATATAATGGAAGAAAAGTTAATTAGGACAATGTGGGGAGGACCCATGGCTAACCACTCTAGAACAGGGGTTGGCCAAGTTTTTCTACAAAGGCCAGATAACAAAATATTTTAGGCCTTGCAGGCCATGTGATCTCTTTGGCACTCAACTGTGCCATTTTGGCCCCAAAGCAGCCACAGGCGACATGTAAACAAAGAGGCAAGGCTATGTTCCCATAAAAATTTATAAAAACAGGTGTTGGGCTGGATTTGGCTTACAGTCCATGGCTTGCCAACCCCTGCTCTGGAATAAACAACTCATCAACCCATCTGCTATTAAAAGGATTACCCGGGAAACGCTACATCTGTAAAAAACAACACGGCTAAACAGAGTATCTCTCTCCAATCCAGACTCACTCCCTTTAACCCTTAACAGGCTGTACAGCTGATTTTCAGGAGGTTAAAGGATTTGAATGTTTAATTAAGGAACAGGTTCATATTCCTAACAGTAGTGGAGTTATACTTGCTGTTTTAAACTTGTGTCTCAGGGAAATAAACACATTAGAATTAGACAAGGTTGCTGGTTACCTGAGTAAACATAGAACAATATTTTCATTTAAATACATCTCTCTCGACTCACGTTTCTGAAATGGGGGCCTGGGTAGCTCAGTCGACTTCAGCTCAGGTCGTGATCTCGCGGTTCATGAGTTCGAGCCCCGCATCGGGCTCTGTGCTGACAGCTCAGAGCCCGGAGCCTGCTTCGGACTCTGTGTCTCCCTCTCTCTCTGCCCCTCCCCTGCTCGCACTCTCTTTCTCCCTCTCGAAAATAAATAAACATTAAAAAAAAAAAAAAATTCTTTTTTAAATAAGTTAAAACAAGCGGATGTCTGGCTTAAGATGACATCATGAAGCCAGACTTCGAGATCTCTCTACCCCTAATATATAACAGGTTTATGAAATACATGGGTTTGGGGCACCTGGGTGGCTCGGTCATTGAGAGTCGGGACTCTTCACCTGGGGTCATGATCTCACGGTTCACGGGACTGAATTGCACTGACAATACGGAGCTTGCTTGGGAATCCCTCTCCCCCTCTCTCTTTGCCCCTCCCCCACTCATGCTCATGCTCGCTCGCTCTCCCTCTCTCTCTCAAAATAAACTTTAAAAAAATACATTTGTTTCAAAACGTAGGATTGAAAATAAAAGGCAAACAAGCTGGTACTAATAAACGTTGGAGAAAAAGGGCTTGTGGTCAGAGAGAGAGCCAGCTTGGTTTTGTCCCACCCAATTCTCAAAATCCCCAAAGAAGCTCCAAGGGAAATTTTCCAAGGGAAATTTCCCCACCCCAACAGCCTGGGGGCAGAAGTCCAGAGGACACAGACAGATAGCCCCGAGAAAAAAAATGCAGAAATAGTCACGACTCCCATGGAACCAGCACACAACACAGGCAAGAAATCCCAGCGGCCCGCCACGAGCTGCCTCTCTGGTGACGAGGAAGAGAAGAGAATGCACAGAAGGACCAGCAACCATCAAGTCCATGTTCCCGGGGGGGCAGGGGTAGGAAGAGGTTCCCGGAGAACCCGGGTGGTCGTAACCTAGGATCCCAAACCACCTTCCACAGAACCTTTCTCACCTGTTTTAGGGAAGTGGAAACGGTGTTAGACACAGACCGGGCTGACTCTCCCAGAGGGATGGGAAGGCCCCAGGGCCCCACAAACCACCTAAAGCAAGAGGGTAGCACCAGCAGGGAGCACACGCCCACCCAGGGAAAGGAACCCAACGACCTAAGAGAAGGCGAAGCCCAAGCAAGCCAACAAGGCAGCCAGAGGCCGGGCACGTCATCCTCACACCTACTCTCAGGCCCCGCCAAAGACTGTTCATGCTGTAGCTCAAAGCGGAGCCCAGAAATCTGACACCACAGGGGGGCGGTCAAGGAGAACTCAGCTACGCTAAGCCAAGGTCAAGACGAGGTCTGGACAGAGCTGCCTCTGTAAGCGAGCAAAACGGTGGTAGGGTGGGGAAGGGAGAGGCATCCATGTAAAACTGTTAAAAAAAAAAAAAAAAGAAAGAAAGAAAGAAAAATAGGAGGAAAAAGAAGAAGAAAGCAAGAAAGGAACAGACTACGTAAAAAACACAGGTGAAGAAACGATTCTGGGGGCACCTGGGTGGTTCCGTGAGTTAAGCAGCTGACTCTTTATCTTGGTTCAAGTCATGATGTCGCGGTTGGTGAGTTCGAGCCCCGCATCGGGCTCGCTGCTGATAGTGTGGAGCCCACGTCAGATCCTCTGTCCCCTCTCTCTCAAAAATAAATAAAGATAAAAAAAAAAGAAAAGAATAATGGAAAGACAGTAGAGGAGAACAGATAAAAATGACCCTACATAGAGGTAACTGGTCCCCCAGAATCAGAGAAGCCAAAAAATGGAACGTAAATAAATTTAAAGACTTGACAGAAGACAACCGTCCTGATTCAAAGCAAAACCTGTGCCTACATATCAGAGGAGCATACAGTTTCCAGAAAACTCAATGCAGAAAGATAAACACAAAGACCCTCTGGATATATTGTAAAACTTTGAGAATAAAAAAAAAAAAATTCTTCATCCAGGGAGAAAAATGATTCACTCACTTACATGGAGGTTAAGTAAACCTGACCTCAGATTTCTCTGCAATATTCAATATAAGAAAATGATAATGTAGGGGTGCCTGGGTGGTCAGCTGTTAAGCATCTGACTTCCGCTCAGGTTATGATCTCACAGCTCATGAGTTTGAGTCCTACATCGGGTGGGCACGAGTCCCCCTTCGGATGAGCACAAGCCCTGCTTCAGGTGAGTCCTGCTTCTCTCTCTCTCTCTCTCTCTCTCTCTCCCTCTCTCTCTCTCTCCCTCTCTCTCTCCCTCCCTCTCTCTCTCTCTCTCCTCCCACCCCTCAAAAGGAAAGGAGGAAAGGAGGAAAGGAGGAGAGGAAAGGGAAGGGGAGGGGAGGGGAGGGGAGGGGAGGGGAGGGGAGGGGAGGAGAGGAGAGGAGAGGAGAGGAGAGGAGAGGAGAGGAGAGGAGAGGAGAGGAGAGGAAAGGAAAGGAAAGGAAAGGAAAGGAAAGGAAAGGAAAGGAAAGGAAAGGAAAGGAAAGGAAAGGAAAGGAAAGATGATAACGTAACGTCTTCTAAAGGCTAAGAGAAAGAACCTGGGACCTAAGGATATTAACCCAGCCAAGTCATCGATGGCTTGAAGAATGAAGTCAACGGGCTCACATCCTCAAACACGACAGGGCAAAAGGAAAGTAACACCTGCAAGTTTTGGGGGGAAAAAAAAATACCCAGCCATGAAATTTAGCCAACCAGGGGGTAAAAGGAAAAACTGCAGTTAAAAGAACTGAATCAATGTATTTAAAAACAGATCAAAGACTGAACAACCGGTAAGAAAGGTTTCCAAGGGTGATTGTTAGGAACCTTGACAACAAAATGAATACAGCAGCAAACAAAACTCAGGCAATACAGGAAGGGAAGAAACCACAGGAGGCACAGAGGAGGGTTTATCTCATTTCCTTTCCAACAGACTCTCGAGGTCAAGACACAGGCTTAAGTACGATACTTAAAACAACTAAAGTTAAGTCTATAAGCCGCAGAAATCCAAAGGCGGAAGCAGGGAGGAGGGGGAGGAAGCAGGGGTGGTAAACTGCACCGTCCTTCATAGCAGGGAACGGGTACA
The DNA here is from genome assembly GCF_028018385.1 of Neofelis nebulosa. Lineage (NCBI taxonomy): Eukaryota > Metazoa > Chordata > Mammalia > Carnivora > Felidae > Neofelis > Neofelis nebulosa. The sequence goes on from NC_080797.1 coordinate 9,101,235, forward strand.
GGTTTCCTAATCCATGAAAGAGCAGGTGAAACAAAGGTCTAAAGTAACAGAGAACTACTAGAAACGCCAAAAACACACCATAAACCTTCCAAATCCCAAAAAGACAAGTATGTATGTGCACACACAAAGAAAAAAGAACCGATGTAGCAAAACAGACGCAAGAAAATATTAAAAATATGAGGAAAAAACATAATTAAGGCCAAACTATACCGGGTATCGATAGATGTTAAGTGAGGGGCGCCTGGGTGGCTCACTCGGTTAAGCATCTGACTCTTCATTTCAGCTCAGGTCATGATCTCACGGTTTGTGGGTTCAAGCCCCGCATCAGGCCTGTGCTGACAGTGCAGAGCCTGCTTGGGACTCTCTCTCTCTCTTAAAATAAATAAACTTAAAAAAATCATTAAAAAAATACTGAGATAGGGGCGCCTGGGTGGCTCAGTCGGTTGAGCGGCCGACTTTGGCTCAGGTCATGATCTCGCGGTCTGTGAGTTCGAGCCCCGCGTCGGGCTCTGTGCTGACAGCTCAGAGCCTGGAGCCCGTTTCGGATTCTGTGTCTCCCTCTCTCTCTGCCCCTCCCCTGTTCATGCTCTGTCTCTCTCTGTCTCAAAAATAAATAAACGTTAAAAAAATTAAAAAAAAAAATACTGAGATAAACTCAACTATGAAAACAAGACTCACAGTTTAGATCAAGTGATAGGTTACATTTTCCAAAGATGGTACAACAATATCCCATATGCTTTTCTAGAACCTCTTGATCCCCCTCATCAAGCTATCAAGCTTAATTCCCATTCCACTGCAGTGGAGAAGTGGCAAAAGTGATGATGTCTGAGCCTTGATTGCTGCCACTGCCTGAACTGTGTCTCCCCCAAATTCTAATGTTGAAGTCCTAACCCAGTACCTCGGAATGTCACTGCATTTGGAGACATGGTTTTTAAAGAGCTGATTAAGGTAAAATGAAGTCACTGGGGAGTGGGGAGGGGGGGTACCCTCATCCGGTATGACCGGCGTCCTTGTAAAAAGAGGAGATTAGGACACAGACACGCAGAGGAAAGACCACATGGAAGAAACCAAGAAAAGACGGCCATCCACAAGCCAGGGAGGGAGGCCTCGGATAGAAGAAATCAACCCTGCCAACATCTCCTGGGTCTTCTAGCCTCCAGGACTGTGAGAAAATAAAGTTCTGTTGTTTAAGCCTCCCAGAATGCAGCACTCCATCGGGACAGCTGCAGCAAACTAACACAGCTGTAAAAGGCAATTCAGCTTCTGAACAGAACGCTCCCAGTTGGAGCTGTGACCCTCCAAGGAAGCAGTCTCACTGCCACGAAGCCACCATGCCGAGAGGAAACCCCAACTGGCCCTTCGGGAGCACAACGTGGAGAAGCCACCGGACCTCACAGAAAGGAGATGCCTTACCAGCCTCCAGCCACCCCAGCCACTGACTGCAACCACATGGAGCCCAGCCCACAGCCTCCCAGACAAGCTCTCTCCAACTTCCTGAACCAGAAACTGTGAGATCCCAAGATGCCTCTTGTTTTAAGATGTTACATTCTGGGAAGATTTACCATATAACCAATGGACAACGGGAACAAATGACCAACTGATATTTTCAGAGAGGATCACTCTGTTAGTTCCAAACTACGCTAAACGTGTTTGTCTGGAGTTTATTGAACATCCCCATCCAACAAGATAATAATGTGATAAATGGATGGTAACCTCTGTACCAGGCGGGTGAAGTCAAAATCCTGCTAGGCACTTGGGGAATTGGTGAAATGGGAACTTTGAGAGGCTCCTGCTCTCCGGTTCTCAGAGAACGGCAGAGTTGGGACACCGGACTTGGGAAATTGGCGATGAAGCAGTCTATTCAAGAGAGTGAGGTCCCCAACGTTAACACCGATGGCCGCACGCTGTGATCGTCCGTCAGACATCCTGATGAGTCACTCGGTACGTCTATGCTGACACTCACCAGCCACTTCACTCTGAAGGAGAACAGCGCACTGAAGGCAAATATCACCCACAGCACCGGACAGGCAATAAGTCCTAACCAAAAGATTCTCGATTCGGCCTCGGAAACAGTTTTACTCTCTTGAGCAGAATCCTAAAAAAAGAACGTGAGTTTAATAACCAATATTGTGGTATCTACCAGCAAAAAGCTTAACATTTTTAATGACAAACACCATAACCTAAAAGTCAAATAAATTAATACAAATGACCCAAGTCCCAAGTTAGAACCCCCCAAAGGACAGTTAGTGGACCCACCACGATTTAATCTTAAGAACTGGCTTAAATATGCTTTAATTCAAGAATTTGGTACCTTCAGGGCCGAGTAGACAGTCTGTCATGACCCAACACAGAAAACGTTGCTTGTGATGGACTTCTGTTCAATTCTCACTGTACCTAACACTGTTCATTCATAAGGAAGTTTGGAATCACACCTTAGGAGGTAAGGATCAAGGAAATCAAGGCTAGTCATCCTGGTCAGGGGTCCAGAGAAAGAAATGGAATCAAGGGATTCTGGGCAATGACCACAGTGTTTCAGCAATCCCCAGAAAGTTTAACTTTCTTGTTTGACTTGCCTCCACGGTGGATTTTATGATATAAGGAGTACGGGCTCACTAAGCACAACACTGCTTCCTTGCAAGTGGTACTTGTCGAGGTCCTTCCCAGCATCAGGCCAACAATGTAATTAGTAGCGTCTCCAAGAATTCTGTCCTCTGCCTCTCAAGCCGATTTCCAGGGGAACCTGAATGTTCACCGCAGATGAGCAGGCTAACCCAAAACAGGTCAGCGTCCCCTGGGGCTCCTGAAGGCAGAGGCTTAAAGGAGAGACGGCTCTGATCAATTCAGATTTTCTATCCACTTGTAATCCTTCTTTTTCTTGTTCCTGCGCACACGGGGCAGTGGACCATGGGAACGAGGACAGAACAAGCTATTGGAAACAGTTCTCTCCTAACAGGAAGAAATCCCCGGAGGTACCAGGCAAGGCAACACAACACAGTGGGTCCTCAGAGATGCTTTATCAGCAGCCCCTGACGGGCGGCTTAGCACACAGCACAAACTCCGACCCAACCTCCTGTCTCAGAGGCTTCTTTCCTGTACATGCCTTTCTTCCAATCTCAACTAGACAGAAAAACGCAGCTAAGTTTCGGGAGGCCGTCTGGTTTAGTGCTGACATGCCGAGCAATGTGGGGTAGCACTTCCAGTCCTGAATACTTTGGCCTTCAGTATGCAAGTGTAATCTACATGTAACTTACTGAATGACACTTTGAAAAATAAAAAGGGCAGCTTACCTTCCTGGACTCAAACACCCAATGGCTTTTTCCATCTTCGTCTATGTGATTCCACCAACGCAGACCAACCATGAGTCTACCTGTGACATTCTGAGAAAGAACATATACACACGCGTTTTTAAAAAGTGTCACTTAAAGGCCTACGAGACCACATCTCGGCATGAACACATCACCAACCAAAAAAATCGTGGGCTTTACCTCCACAATATCCAGTTAACAAAGACCACCACATACCAGGCCTGAACAAAACAATACAGGAAATTGGGGCGCCTGGGTGGCGCAGTCGGTTAAGCGTCCAACTTCAGCCAGGTCACGATCTCGCGGTCCGTGAGTTCGAGCCCCGCGTCAGGCTCTGGGCTGATGGCTCGGAGCCTGGAGCCTGTTTCCGATTCTGTGTCTCCCTCTCTCTCTGCCCCTCCCCCGTTCATGCTCTGTCTCTCTCTGTCCCAAAAATAAATAAAAAACGTTGAAAAAAAAAAAAATTTAAAAAAAAACAATACAGGAAATGCAATGGCAGGACCCGCAGGGGTAGAGGTGACAGGGTGGGCGTGTCCATAAACATTACCCTTCTCGGGGCGCCTGGGTGGCTCAGTCGGTTAAGCGTCCGACTTAGGCTCAGGTCATGGCCTCATGGTTGGTGAGTTCGAGCCCCGCATCAGGCTCTGTGCTGACAGCTCAGAGCCTGGAACCTGCTTTGAATTCTGTGTCTCCTCTCTCTCTGCCCCTCCCCCACTCATGCTCTGTCTGTCTCCGTCAAAAATAAATAAACATTAAAAAAAAATTTTTTTTAAAAGAATAAAGACATTCTTGGGGTGCCTAGGTGGCTCATTTAAGGGTCCGACTTTGGCTCAGGTCATAATCTCGCAGTTTGTGAGTTTGAGCCCGTCGGATTCTGTGCTGACAGCTCAGAGCCTGGAACCTGCTTCGGATTCTGTGTCTCCCTCTCTCTCTGCCCCTCCCCCGCTCATGCTTTGGCTCTCAAAAATAAGCATTAAAAAAAAAAAAAATTACCCTTCTCTTTTTTGTCATGAACTTGTGCCCTTTGTCTAATTCCCTAATGTGTTCCTAAGCCCCGTGCTCTTTAGTTACTGAGACTACCTTTTCCCTACATATCCTGACTGCAGCTCCATATAACTGTGCGTCTCTAAAAATGGTGGTTCTGGACTGAAGGTTTGTGCCCCGCCCCCGCCAAACCCATACGTTCAAACTCTTGCCCCACCCCCACGTGACGGCATTAGGAGGTCGGGCCTTTGTGGGCGATCAGGCTGCGATGAGGTCATAGGATGGAGCGTTCGCGAATGGGATCAGCACCCTTTTAAGAGTCAGGAGAGTGTACTTCCTCTCTCTGCTCTGCCATGTGTAGATAAAATGAGAAAGTGGCAGTCCAGAACCCAGAAGAAGGCCCTCACCAGAAGCTGACCATCCTGACAACCTGACCTTGGACTTCCAGCCCCTAGAATCGGAAAAAGAAGTTCCTACTGTTTATAAGCCACCCAGTCTATGGTATGGTTATAGCAGCCCACGTTGACTGAGTAAAGACAGAGGTTACAGGCACTACTCCTCATTCAGCGCCTCAAACGTCCCAAGCTCTTTTCCTCTTACTAATGTAACAAACTACGACCAATGACTTTGATAGCTTTCTCAAGGTTTATTTACGCCACTGACGTTTACTGAGCACCTACTATGAGGTACTATCCCAGCTGCAAGTGTCATGGGGAAGAGAGGCAGTCAACCAGCACACGAAATGTGCCACCACCACCACCCGCGGGAAGGGAAGGGCGAGGGAGAGGCGGTGGGGGAGGAGTGTAGGTTGCCGTAACAGTCAAACAGAAATCTGATCTAGTCTGGGAGTCAGAAATGGCCTCCCTTGAGGAATCAACATTGGGAATAAAATTTAAAGGATAAGTAGGAATCCCTAATGCAGGAGAATATTTTTTAAGGTTTATTTATTGACTGTGAGAGACGGACAGAGGCAGCAAGTGGGGGGGAGGGGGGAGGGGCAGAGAGAGAGGGAGAGAGAGACCCCCAAGCAGGCTCCGCACTGTCAGCGCACAGCCGAACCGGGGACTTGAACCCACACAACCAGATCATGACGTGAGCAGAGACCGAGAGTCAGATGCTCACCGACTGAGCCGCCCAGGCACCCCAATGCAGAAGATGTTTAATCTGGGGTGTCCACTAACAGATTCAGGGGTTCTGTGAAATTTGGGGGAGGAAAAAGTTGTATCTTTATTTTCACTAACTTCTGAAGTTTAGTTTATCTTTAAATTATGAGTGCAGACAACAAACCATGGTAGGAGCAGCAGTACCTGTGACTTGGACCAATAAAAAAAACCTGCAGACACCACAGTATAGCTTTTATGCTTGCCACTGCTTTGAAAGTAACTAGACATTCCAAAAGAAGCGTGTATTGTAAAATCAGAAATCTGCCTTTTTAACGTTTCCATTATATTTCAATGTACGTGACCTCCTCTGAAATCTTATGTATTTTCCCTCACGTACTGAAAAGCGTTCACAGGGGCGCCTGGTTGGCTCACTCCATGGAGCGTGTGACTCTTGATTTCAGGGTTGTGAGTTCGAGCCCCACACTGGGTGTAGAGATTACGTAAATGAATAAATAAATACATAAAAATAAATAAATAAATGAGCTCACAACTTCATGAGACTGTGAAAGGGGTCCATGGCACAAAAAGGTTAGGAATCCGGGTGTTAAGGTGATTCGGGAATGAGAGCAACATTCTAGAAAGATCAGTAGCCCAGAGCCCTTGGGAAAAAAGTAAAATCAATCGATTTATGGGACCTGAGGTGATTGACTGGAAATGGAGTAGGAATAAGGCAACTCATATGCGTCTGGTTCGCTCAAGTTAAAAAGCAGTGATCTGCGGGGCGCCTGGGAGGCTCAGTTGGTTGAGTGACCACCTCTTGGGTTTCAGCTCAGGTCATGATCTCAGTTCTTGAGTTGGAGCCCTGCGTCAGGCTGTCTGCTGTCAGCACGGAGACCACTTCAGATCCTCTGCCCTCCTCTATCTCTGCCCCTTCCCCACTTGCACTCTCTCTCTCCCAAAAATAAGTAAACATTAAAAAAACAAAAAACAAAAAAAAACCAGTGATTTGAAGGCTGCCTTGGGTGTCGCAGTTAAGCGTCCGACTCTTGATTTTGGTTCAGGTTGTGATCTCACGGTTCGTGACACTGAGCCCCACATTGGGCTCTGCACTGACGGTGCAGAGCCTGCTTGGGATTCTCTCTCTCCCTCTCTCTCTCTCTCTCTCTCTGCCCCTCCCCCGCTCATGCTCACTCACTTTCCCTCTCAAAATAAATTTTAAAAACTTTTTTTAAATGTTTAAAAAAGAAAAGAAGAGCCTTCAGACCAAAATTCACATTGTAGAAATGCTAACACTGAAAGACTAAGGAAAGAGGAGAGCTGCCCCTGAAGACAGAGGACAGTCGGGGGCCTCTTTTATTGGCGATTTTCAAACAACGCCTCTTGGAATATTTTCAAACTCTTTTCCCATTATCCTGTTCTTTTCTGCTTTGACCATTAGATTATTTTCCTAATTTCTCTCTGGCTTATTGTTTTGGACGCTTCTGGGCCTCTAACGATAAAAGCCTTCTGCCTATGTTTTTCCTCCGAGTTCAGCAACAGACACGTTCTGAAAGCTTCAGTGTAGATGATCGTTGTCATTAGGGTATAAATAATCTGTATTCACAGTCTTTATCTCCTGTTTAAAGCCAAGGTATCTCAGCAGGTTGGCATTTACTTGTAATTCTGATTTGGAAAACCATTCTCTTTAATGAATTCTTAGCTTTATTGTACCGGGCTAGAAAACAGAGCTGCTCTGGGGCATTTATCTGGGTTTTCTTCACTGTGACGCTGAACCAACTTCTGTGAACGTTCCACGGGGACTGAACAGGAAGAGGTCCCCTGTATGTACAAAGTTCCACGGTGTTGCTCGTAAGCTCAACTGCCATTTCGTTTAGATCTTTCAGACCTTCTTTTGTGTCGCTGTGATCCAGCAGAGACAGTACTTTGACTCCTGTCGCGACGTTTTGTGCTTCTTCCCCTAATGCTTCTAATAGTTCTTCCCTGCGCCCGGTTTGAAGGGATGCCATTCCGTGATTGGTCCTCACTGGCATTCATAAGAGGCCCTTTCTTATTCCCTTGAGTGCTGTCTTACTCTCTATTTTCTCTGGTAAGATTATAATGCCAGGTTTCTTCTGGTTTAAATTGGTCGGATATTATCTTTGCCTTTTACTTCTTCTACTGTTGCCATTTTAGTTAGATCTTTCGGCTGGGCTCTTGATGTGTGACCCAATCTTCAAACTGTTTTCTTCACAAAGAGGGGCTCCTGGGGGGCTCAGTCAGTTGAGCGTCCGACTTCGGCTCAGGTCATGATCTTACAGTCTGTGAGTTTAAGCCCCGCGTCGGGCTCTGGGCCGATGGCTCAGAGCCCGGAGCCTGTTTCAGATTCTGTGTCTCCCTCTCTCTCCGACCCTCCCCCGTTCATGCTCTGTCTCTCTCTGTCTCAAAAATAAATAAACGTTAAAAAAAAAATTTTTTAAAAAAAAGAGTTTAATCAAATTACATTTACTGTTAAAATTAATTTGCTTTATATCTCAGTGGTTTGGGCATCTGTGAAAGTAATTCTGCCACAGATAAAAGAGTGACATTTTTTAAGTCCTTGCTTAAAAAAAAAAAAGAAGAAGAAGAAAAACAAAATCTTTATCAGAAAATACACTTTTTGGCACTGGGTTTTTAAAACGCTAAACCCAGAAGGATTTAATTATAAGAATTTGGATATGACCAGGAAGAACTGACCGAAGGCTGTTGTTCTATCAGGCTAAACAGACATTACATGAACAACAAAAAGAAACATGCCTCAAAACAAAATTGTGACCAGGATACAGTAAACAGTGCAGAGTGTAAAGCAACAGAAGAAATTCAAAGAAATACAAGCCAAAGACAGTAAAAAAAAAAAAAAAAAAAAAAAAAAAAAAAGCCTAAATAAAAGAGACCTTTATGGGGACGCCTGGGTAGCTCAGTTGGTTCAGCCTCTGACTCGATTTCAGCTCAGAGATCCTCTCTCTCCCTCTCTCTCTGCCCCTCCGCAACTGGAGTGCACTCCTTCTGTCTCTCTCAAAATTAATAAAGAAACTTTAAAAAGAAAAAGAGAGACCTTTATAATCCCCATTCTCAGCATTTTGTGGCCTATGGAAGCTGGCGACCACCGAGCCAGCCATTTCTGGTGGGAGAACTGAAAGGTCTAAAAAAATGGGTGGGTTGGTGGCTGGGAATAGACTTGTAACATCTTACTGGTCTCTGAACCAATACACACGTCTCGGAAATTCCAAAATTAGCATTTTTTTTTTTTTTTTAAACCTTTGACTTTTTTTCCCCCACCATTTGACTATGAAAATTTCCAAACACACAGCAAAGTCAAATTTTATAGTGAGCACCCAAATGCCTACCACTAGAGTCTGTATTTAATATTTTACTACAGTTACCTTATCACGCGTCCATCTATCTAGGTGTCTATCTGTCTATCCACCCATCCCTCTACTTACAGTTGCCTTTGAGTTTAAAACCATTTCTTTCTTACTCCCTCTTATCCCTTCTAGCAGGGTTTCTCGACCTCTGCACTACTGACAACTGGGGTCAGAAAATTTTTCGTTGCAGGGGGCTATCCTGTGCACCTTAGGACCTTAGCAGCATCCACGGCCTCTACCCACTGGATGTCAGCAAAACACCTCCCCCAACCCCAGCTGTGACGACCAAAACCGTCTTCGGACATGGCCAGTCGTCCTCTGGGGAACAAAACTGGTCCTGGTGGAGAAACACCGCCCTGGGACACGCATAGGGGCCTTTGCGAATGGCGGGCACGCTCCTCAAGAATGGGTGCATGCCCTCTCCTGGGCTCTTATCTAGATATCGCACACAGCACGCCCTGAAGCAAGACAAGTGATATGAATTAGAAACAGTATACAGGACCTGTGGCTGCGATCACATTTTGCTTCTCTGTTTAATTTTAAAGCTGATGGAGGCTGACATAAGGCACAGATGAATCAGTAGTAGTGTAATAACCTACATGTGATCTGATGATAGACCTTAACACACGGGACGCCTGCGGCGACAGAAAGATATAAATGAAGACAAATCCAAGATGCTAAGGGTCATTCTCCCCCCACGGTTCATACATCGTTCAGTCTCATCACATCAAATACAACGTTAAAATGAGAAAACAATCAGACCTACCTTGACTGCCCAAAAGTCACACGACAACAACAAGATAATTGTCACCATACAGGCAATAAAGCTGCTGCTGAACAACTCACAGAGCAGATAGACGACGATGGCACTGACTCGAAAGAACAAATGGAAAAATGACGCCACCGGGTGTCTGGAAATCAAAACACAGTGAAAGAAAGGCAATTACGCTTCAGCACAGGGGCTGCGGACACAGATGAACGACGCCTTCTGCCACAGCATCCACCAGCCAGGGTTTGGTCAAAACAAGAGACGATTCTGAGGAAAGAGCAAATGGCCTCCTCTATTTTTACATTAAGTCCCATTATCTGACCGGGCCCTGCTGCCACAGAAAATACCGTGTGCAAACAGGACTTGAACTTTCACAAAATATATGAGCCACTCTGCCAAGCTTGGAGAATTCAGGAAACTATACTCTCAGGATTAAAAACTATTTTCTCTGGGCGCCTGGGTGGCGCAGTCGGTTAAGCGTCCGACTTCAGCCAGGTCACGATCTCGCGGTCCGTGAGTTCGAGCCCCGCGTCAGGCTCTGGGCTGATGGCTCGGAGCCTGGAGCCTGTTTCCCATTCTGTGTCTCCCTCTCTCTCTGCCCCTCCCCCGTTCATGCTCTGTCTCTCTCTGTCCCAAAAAAAAAAATAAATAAATAAAAAAAACATTGAAAAAAAAAATTTTTTAAAAAAATAAAAAATAAATAAAAAATAAATAAAAACTATTTTCTCCTTATGGGGCGGGGCGCCTGGGTGGCTCAGGCGGTTGAGCGTCCGACTTCGGCTCGGGTCATGATCTCACAGTTCGTGGGTTCGAGCCCCGCGCCGGGCTCCATGCTGACGGCTCGGAGCCTGGAGCCTGCTTCGGATTCTGTGTCTCCCTCTCTCTCTCTCTGCCCCTCCCCTGATCGTGCTCTGTCTTTCTCTGCCTCTCAAAAATAAATAAACGTTAAAAAAAGTTTAAGAAGATGGGGCGCCTGGGTGGCTCAGTCTGTTGGGCATCCAACTTAGGCTCAGGTCATGATCTCATGGCTCATGAGTTTGAGCCCTGCGTCAGGCTCTGTGCTGACAGCTCGGAGCCTGGAGCCTGCTTCGGATTCTGTGTCTCCCTTTCTCTCTGCCCCTCCCCGGCTGGCGCTCGCTCGTGCTCTCTCTCTCTCTCACAAAAATAAACATTAAAAAAAAAATTTTTTTTAATTAAAAAAGAAATTACTGTCACATAAAAAACTAATTCCAGGGTGCCTGGCTGGCAGAGTCAGTAGACCACGCGACTCTTGACTTCGGGGTCCCGAGTTCGAGCCCCATGCTGGGCACAGAAATTAAGTTAGAAATTAAAATAAATAAAAATAAAACAGAACTCCTAGGCCTTCAGAAATCACTTCTGGCTTTAAGGCAAAGTAGCTCTCAGGCAGACTTTTGGTTTTAACAGCTTTATTGAGGTATAATCCACATACCCCGCAATTCGTCTATTTAAAATGGAGGCCCCGACAGTTGTTTGGTATATTCACAGAACCGCGCGCTCACCTTTGGAGCTTTCTCATTACCCCAAAACAAACTCGGCACCCACGGGCAGTCCCTCCTCATCGGCCCCAACCCCACCCCTCTCTCCAGCCACAGACAACCGCTAACGTACAATGGTCTCTACAGATTTGCCTATTCTGGGCATTTCGTATAAATGAGAGCATACGAGTGGTCTTTTGTGACTGCCGTCTCTCACTCAGCATCATCTTCTCAAAGGTCAGGTGGGAGTCAACCGCAGTAAGCCAATCTCTTGACAGGGACCTGAATCTGGAATCGAGGTCTGTTTGGCTTGACGTGTTCGTGTTATCGACAAAAGATCCGATTCTGAAATCTGCACAATCAATCCGAATGCAACACGCACGGGGTCTAAAGAAACGATGCACTCTTGATAAACAATTGGTAGAAGTAAACACACGAGGGTTCACAAAATCGGCTTCGCAGACGTGAAGACGCGGCACTGAGTAAACTCCACGGGCCAGTTAACTCCCACAGCAAATCTGAACTGCCGTCTGTGCCCCAGACCAAAGCTCAAACCGCCAGGCGGCCGCTGCGCACAAGTTCGTGGCAACCGCTCTGCCTTGAATGCCATCCGCCGGCACCCGTCGACACACAGAACCCAACTCCGACGACTCACCCTCTTACCTGATTTTGGATTTTTTTGGTCTGTTAGCGGTCTCCTCTTCCGCATCAAACAGGGAGACATCCTCGGTGTCATCATTACTGTCCTAGCAGGAAAATTAAATATCCGTGAAGCAAGAGGAAACTCAGTACTTGCGTGTCTCCTACATAGAAGGCACCACGCCAAAATGGAAAGCAGAAGACAGACACGGTCCCGGACATCGGGAATTCACAACCTAGCGAAAGGGCACCCCCGTCAGCTGGCATCGAGCCATCGCTACCCCGCTGCTGAGCCCTGGGACAAACCATGGGGGGCCAATAACGCTCCTGTAAACTTCCCACGGCTGCTGCGCTCAGCGGCTCCGTCACCAGCAGGGACTCCCGGGGACAAACTCCATGCTTTTGGCTCCTTCACGAAATCATCTGCCTGCACCCCTGTTTCCCCGACCCCTTCTCACTAGTCTCTGTTTATCCAACGTGAAACCAGCCATGGGGCTCGGAATCTCTTCCTTTCCTGCCTCCTCCATCAATTTCCCCTTTATTTACACTCTCTTGTATCTTAGGTCTTCCTCTGGGACCTCTCCGGTCAGCATATGAACTTCTTCAGGGGTCATTTGTTGCTGGAAAGAGGTTTCAAAAACCCTGAGCCGGGCCCTCCCCTTCTGTCTTCCGCCCTCGACGCACAGCCTTTCTCCCTCTCTCGGCCTCGGGCCTCGGACCCTCAGGGTGGCTCACACCTCGACCCGCTGCGGCCTCAGCCCAGCCTCAGCCGCAACCACGACGAACCTGCTCTCACCCCTTGCCTGGCGCCAGCCACCCACCACCCACCTGCCTTCACCTCCTCCCTGCAGGACTCCAGCCCCTCATCACCCACAGGGCAATCTTCCTCACAGGACAGTCACAGCGGGTCCTTCCCCTCGCAAATTGTTCTCAGCGGTGCTCCTCCGGGTAGAAGGTAAGACTCACCTCCTCCACCCATCCCCTCCTTCCCTTCCGACGCTCCCTCCCACTGGGCAGCGCAGCGATTCAGTTCTACCACTACGTGTTCTCAGAAAACACCAGGGGCTCCCATCTGCCTGCCTTTCACATCTTTTCTCCACCCAGAAAGCTCTTCCCTTCTCCATCCCCTACACAGCAAGCCCTCAGGCAACACCAAATCCACCTGGGAAATTTCAGCTACAATACCCAAAGAGCTGAGAAACTTGCCCTGAAATCCCCAGGCTTCCCATTTCCAATCCCCGCCTGCCCGACAATCTTACTACAGCTCTCCAAGGACCACCTCCATCTAGACACTAAGCTCCTGGGGGCAAGGACTGTCACTGCGTTGTAATAAGTCCCGGTGTACCGCATAGCACCCGGCCAGGCGGCACAATATTCCTTGAAGGCGGGAGCGGATGAACAAAGGAGGCAACTGCAGACTGTGATCGGAGCCAGGAGAAACAGGAGTGCAAATGGGAGCACAGAGGAGGAAGCGAATCTTTCCTACCAAAGGGCTCCGGAGGAGAGCTTAGGTGCTGGGTGCCGACAGAGCAAGGCCTCCTGCTCACTCCAGTCCCTTGACTAGGTATATTTTCAAAGGCAGAGAGTGGAAACGCACAAAGTCTAGGTAGGGGTCCACGGAGTAAGAGAACAGTGAGAGAAGCAGAATGGGGGCTAAGGTTTTAAGAGGAAAATAGACTCAGATCTGAGACCAGTGGTTCTCAACCTTGGCTCACAGGTTGAAACTGCCTTGGGTACAAGACAGAAAGACACAAAGAAAGGCAGACAGAAAGATGGAAGGAAGGAAGGAAGGAAGGAAGGAAGGAAGGAAGGAAGGAAGGAAGGAAGGAAAGGGAAAAGAAGAGAAGAGAAAAGAAGAGAAAAGAGAAGAGAAAAGAAAAAAGAAAAGAGAAAAGGAAAGAAAAGGAAAGGAAAAGAAAAGGAAAGGAAAGGAAAAGAAAAGGAAAGGAAAGGAAAGGAAAGGAAAGGAAAGGAAAGGAAAGAAAAGAAAAGAAAAGAAAAGAAAAGAAAAGAAAAGAAAAGAAAAGAAAAAAGAAAAAGAAAAGGAGAAAGAAACCCTGATACCTGATCCCCACCCCAAGGTGGTCTGGGGTGTGGTCTGGGCATCCGGATTTTTTTAAAGCCCCTCAGATGACAATAATGTACAGCCAAGACTGAGATCCACAGTATGATGCTAGGGTCTGAAAAGCCGACACTTCTCCTTGATCCCAACAATCCAATCTATATCCAGCAGATGGGGTGACCTCTCATACATATCATCTCCCTACTTTGACTTCATAAAAATGGACTACCCATCAGAACCATCACCACCCGGCCCCGCCCACCTCTAAGACCTTATCTCGGGCCGCACCCTCTTCTTGAACTGTGGTGGACTGATAATGCCTCCTCTCAGTCCTGCCAGACTTCCTGGTGCTAATGCTTGGAATCTGTAAATATGTAACTTTTGAGCAAACAGATTTTTGCAAACAGATTTCTGAATTAAGGAGTTTGAGAGGGGAAGAGTATCCTGATGCCTCCTTAGCCCTTGACTCGTTTTTGACTTCTGACCTGGAACTATAAGATAAACTTCTATTAAGACACTAAGTTTGGGGTGCCTGGGTGGCTCAGTCGGTTCAGCTTCGAACCTTGGCTCAGGTCATGATCTCCCGGTCAGTGAGTTCGAGCCCCACATCGGGTTCTGTGCTGACAACTCAGAGCCTGGAGCCTACTTCCGATTCTGTGTCTCCCTCTCTCTCTGCCTCTTGCCTGCTTACATTCTGTCTCTCCCCAAATAAATAAATAAACATTTAAAAATTTAAAAAAGAAAAAGAGTTTGGTTTTGGACCTTTAACCTGAAGATGCTGATACTAAGACTTTTTTAAAAAATTGAGAAGGGGAACCACTAGCGTCCTCTAAAATGTTCCGATTTGGGTGTTAAATGAAAATTCTGGCCACTGTATGGAGAAGCTGGGAGAAGGAGGGGAAAGACAAAGGCACAAGGCTGTGAAGCTTTGTGCCAAGAAGCAGTGGCTTGGGCTACGGAGGAGGCAGTGGAGGTGGCGAAAAACATCCAGATTCCAAATACGTTTTAGAGTGGAAATGACAGGATTTGCTGACGGGCTGAACATGGGGGTAAGAGAAAAGGGGTTAAGGAAGATTCCAAAGTTTTTGTCCTGAGCAGCTAAAAATGAAAGCACCAAAGACAGACGCTTGGGCACTCCCAATATTTAGGGGTCAGAAAGATGAGAAAGAGTAAGCAGTGGGGGCTGGAGAGGATGTGCTAAGGCCTAGGAGCTGAACCAGGGGGGTGGTGTCCGGGAAGTCAGGGGAAGAAAGTGCTTCCAGGAGGAGGGTCAGATCAACCGTATCAAACGCTGCTCACAAGGAGGATGAAAACCACAGAGACTACTGTATTTCTTTCTTTCTTTCTTTTTTTTTTTTTTTTAATGTTTCTTTTTTGAGAGAGTGCAAATGGGGTAGGAGCGGAGAGAGAGGGAGACACAGAACCCAAAGCAGGCTCCGGGCTCTGAGCTGTCAGCACAGAGCCCGATGCGTGGCTCCAACTCACGAGCCGTGAGGTCATGACCAGAGCCGAAGTCGGATTCTTAACCCACTTAGTGGCCCCAAGACCACTGTATTTCTAATCAGTGACCTCACTAAGAGCAGTTTCAGGATGGCAGACGGAAGAGGGAGAAAACCAGACTAGAATGGACACAAGAGACAACAGAAAAAGTAAGAGACAAGTACAAATAAATCTTAAGGAACTAAGAATGGGGTGATACCTCAATGGGCGTTTAGAGTGAAGTTTTTATTTTTTAAGGCAGGAGAAATTAAAGCATGTTTATATGTCAACTTAAGCTTTGGTGGCTCCTGGGTGGCTCAGCCGGTTGGGCCTCCGACTCTTGATTTCGGCCCAGGTCACGATATCAAGGTTCACAGGATCAAGCCCCCCTTCAGGGCTCTGCGCCGACCGCACAGAGCCTGCTTGGGATTCTCTCTCCCTCTCTGCCCTTTCCCCAGCTTGCACCCGCGCTCGCTCTCAAAATAAATAAATTTAAAAAACAAAAAAACAGGGGCGCCTGGGTGGCGCAGTCGGTTAAGCGTCCGACTTCAGCCAGGTCACGATCTCGCGGTCCGTGGGTTCGAGCCCCGCGTCGGGCTCTGGGCTGATGGCTCGGAGCCTGGAGCCTGTTTCCGATTCTGTGTCTCCCTCTCTCTCTGCCCCTCCCCCGTTCATGCTCTGTCTCTCTCTGTCCCAAAAATAAAAAAAAAAAAAAAACAAAAAAAAAAACAAAAAAACAAGCTTTTAAAAACGGAAAGAAAACAGTGATGATGGAGAAAAGCAAAGAGAGAGTTGCTGGAGCACCACCTTCCAGCAGGCCAGAGGCACGGAAACCAGTGCACGAGTAGGCAGGATGGCCTAAGGATGGAGAACGAATAGGAAAAGAAAGGCAGAGTATGTGGGAGATCCCGGGCAAAGAAGCATATGGCAGGTGGTGTGAAATTCTCTTCTGATGGCTTCCAGTTTCTTGGTGGACGCGGAGGGAAGGAAGGAAGGAAGGCTGAAGGTCTGAGGAAAGAGAAACCACAGTAGTGGCCCAGGGGGGTGGGAGAGGGAGGAGCCTGTGGGAACGTGGGGACGAGTGCCTGGCAGCCTTAAGGGCCCGCTTGAGGTTCATGGTCACAAACTGGACTTGGGAACGGTCCGTATGGCTGTGTTTTTCTCCAGCTTCCTTCAGCCTGGGTGCAGATTCAGAAAGCAGACTCGAACCATCACTGGATCTTGTCTACTCAAGCAACCTCCTTAGAGCAGTCTTTACGGACCATAAATTCTAAGGCTGCCCTATTCCCAGATACTTGCTATATACGTCACTTTGTCTTTGCTGGCATCACCTGGAAACATCCTCATATGTAACTAGTTAGGTCTCCCCACCCCAACCCATCGACAAGCCCCCACCCCCCAGCACCCTACAACTCACACATTTCAGGGTAAGAAATGTGTGCCGTTCACAGCCCTATCCTAGGGCCTAGAACGGTGCCTGGGCCATAATAATCCCTCAATGGGGAGAAAAAAAAAAAAAAAAAGCTATGGATACTCAAGTGAAAGTGCAAGATAAACAGCAAAAAGTTTTGTTTTGTTTTGTTTAACCTAGGAAGAGATTATTCTTCTTCCTCATCTCTGGTCTAGACCTGCAAACTGTAATTAACTCTAAGGGCACAGCCGTGACCATCGAAGTGATCAACAATCACCATTAGTGTTACTTCGGCAACAAGCACTTGACTGCAAGGAAGGGCCTGGCGGTGTCTCCTACTCCTGCAGGATCGCACTGCACCCCCTCAAGTCCCCGAATGGTTGGGGAAAGCCAGACCACCCGCAACTTCACACCGAGGGCGTTTCCTCAGCACGGCACCGGCACCCGTGCGATCCGGCGCCCCCCCCTCTGCTGGCAATGCGCTTCTGCACACCCCGCAGCCGTCCCTCCGAGGCTCAGCCGGGGCACCCCCACCCCCCACCGAGGCCTCGGGGCCCCAGCCACGCTCCCTCCGGCTCCCCAACCCCGGGGCTCGGTCAGCCAGCGGGGGCGCGGGCACAACGGCCCCGGGACGCCAGACTCGCGCCCCCCCTGGGACCCAGCAAGCCCGGCGCCCAGCCACACCCACCCTCACGACGCGCCCGCGGCCCCTCACCTGCTGCAACATGACGGCCCTGCGCCAGGCCCACTTCCGGGAGCCACGTCAGCGCGGCCACTGACGCGACCAGGTCCCCACAGGAGGGGAGGAGCAAAGCACAAGCTCAGCCCGTCCCCGCTTCCGCTTCCAGGTGCTTTGCGGGAGGAGGAACTGAGGAGGCGTGGCTTCCGGGGCGGGACGAGCGTGTGGGCGCGGCGCCCGGGGGCGGGGCGGTCTCGGGGCGGGACGCGAGGCGGGGCGAGAGGTCCGGGGGCGGGGCGAGTGCGGGGGACGGTGCGTCGGGGGCGGGGCATGGAGGGAGAGGCGAGCGTGTGGGCGGGGCGTCGGGGGCGCGGCAAATGTCTGGGACGCTATTTAGAAGGAACAGGGCGGGGGACTCGAGTTTTATTGTGGGAGGAAAATCGACGCCTGGAAACAATAAGGAATAAAGCGGGTGAGAGCGTGTGGCTTCTCCGGGTACTAGCTATCCAATAACCTCTGTATACGTCTTTCCTCAGTTTTGTAAAGTGAGGATGATGATGGTATCCGAACAGGGTTAAGTGTGCTTAGTAAATAGTAAGTGTAATTCTTCATACTGTTTTAAGTTTAATCTCCGGTGATGTCATTTTGCTCCGTGAAGGATCTGAAATTCAGAGACTTTCACATCATCTTTGAAACTGTGACTGTAACAGTGTGATTATA
Source organism: Neofelis nebulosa (assembly GCF_028018385.1). NCBI lineage: Eukaryota > Metazoa > Chordata > Mammalia > Carnivora > Felidae > Neofelis > Neofelis nebulosa. The sequence continues at coordinate 9,119,262 of NC_080797.1, forward strand.
AGAATATCCTATCTGCCTGACCTACATCAGCGTGCTACTGGAACACTCATAGAATAATGTGTATTAGCACATTTCCTTCATCCAGGGGATCCTTTACGTTGAAATCACAATTTTTACATGGCTATTTGCCGGTGCTACTTTAAACTTAATATCCTAGGGGCGCCTGGGTTAAGCGTCCGACTTCCGTTCAGGTTATGAACTAGTTCGTGATGCCAGCCCGGAGTCAGGCTCTGTGCTCACAGCCCAGAACCTGGAGCCTTCTTTGGATTCTGTGTCTCCCTCTCTCTCTCTTCCTCCCCCACTCACACTCTGTCTCTCTTTCTCAAAGATAAATGAAGATTAAAAAAAAAAGTTTTTAATCAGAGACAGAATGCGAGTGGGTTAAAGGCAGAGAGAGGGGGAGACACAGAATCCGAAGCAGGCTCCAGGCTGCACGCGATCAGCTCAGATCCCGACGGGGGACTAGAACTCAGCAGCTGCAAGATCATGACCCTAGCCGAAGTCAGATGCTTAATGGACTGAGCCACCCAGGGCCCCCCCCCCCAAAAAAAAAACTTTTTTATTAAAGAAATAAACTTAAGGGGCGCCTGGGTGGCGCAGTCGGTTAAGCGTCCGACTTCAGCCAGGTCACGATCTCGCGGTCCGTGAGTTCGAGCCCCGCGTCAGGCTCTGGGCTGATGGCTCGGAGCCTGGAGCCTGTTTCCGATTCTGTGTCTCCCTCTCTCTCTGCCCCTCCCCCGTTCATGCTCTGTCTCTCTCTGTCCCAAAAATAAATAAAAAACGTTGAAAAAAAATTTAAAAAAAAAAAAGAAATAAACTTAATATCCTAACAATGAAAAAGAATAAATTCTTAAAGGAGAGAAACCTTGGCAAAGAATTACGGTCCCGCACTTGGAGGTGAAAAGCGAAGGCCCTGAAGAGGTGGCCTGTGCCTCTAGCCTGCCCATGCCATGTGTTTGGCGCCCCATCCAGTGCGTGGGTTGTGGAGTTTTGTGTTGTTTTTGGTTTGCATTCTACTTGAATTCATTACCACCTGTATAGGAAAGTCTCAGTTCAGTCTCTCTGCTGTGCAGGGAAAAGCCCACTTCTTCCCTACTGTACTTCTCTGCTGTCTGTCTCTTTTACTCTTCACATAAAACACTTCACTTCTGGTCACCAGATGTGTGGGAGTTCCTTCCCCACACCAAGCAGTTCTCAGTGACAGCAGCTGGGTGTCCTACAATTCAATTCAATTCTGACATTTTAAAGAGATAGAGCCAGATCCCACAGGTTATGGGCTCAGTCCCAGAAGACTCTCGTGCGTGCCAGCTCTCCCTCTCTCTTTTTGTCTCTCACATACACTCATTCTTCACATGCCCAGTTTATCACTGCGCTCCTGACCAACTGGCTATAGATTTGAGGTTCCGATGACCCTCCCTCTTGAGTTCAAGTAATTTGCTAGAGGAGTTCACAGAACTCGAGGAAACACTTACATGTGCCAGCTTATTAAAAGATACAGATGAACAACTGGACAAAGAGACACATATGGGCAAGGCCTGGGAGGGTCCATGGAGTTGGGGTGCATCACCCTCCCAGTGCATGGATGTGTGCACCAATCTGGAAGCGCTCTGAACCCCATACTGTTGAGATTTTTACAGAGGTTTCATCACCGTAGGCATGATGGATCATTAACTCCTCTCTGGAGCTCTCTCCTCTCTGGAGAGGATGTGGGGTGGGGCTAAAATCCCCAAGCTTTCTGGTGACCGACCAGCCCCCATCAAGGACCCATCCAGGAGCCCACTCTGAGTCGCCTCGTTAAAGAGAAGAGATGTTCCTGGTGTTCGTATCACTTAGGAATTTATAAGCGTTTCAGGAGCTCTGTGCCAGGAACTGGGGGCAGAGACCAATCTATATTTTCTACTATCTCACACCATCCTATGGTCATGCTGAGCCACGGAGTAGGAGGCTTGAGCTCTCCAATGGGCCATCGCTCCGGTAGCGTGCCGCCCTCTTTTACCTGCCTGGTCCCTGACACCATCTTGGAAGGTCTAAGTAGAAACATCCACACACTTGATATTAGTGTCCCTCTTCGAAGAAAAGATGTCTATGCCTAATTCTCTTCCATAAGAGCCCTGAGAAGGAAAAGAATGCATAACGTTCTCCAATGCAATAGGTCAACCCCATTGAGGGTATCTCCTTTTAGATGCTTAACTGAGCTCATTGAACTTCATCAGGCTTCCATGCAAAAATACCAGAGAATTCCAATGCATTATTCTAACACAATCCTGTCATTCATGTGCGATCAGAATGGTAGCCCTGAACTGGTAATGATGAGTGGTATTTAATTTCCAATGATCACTTTCCTATCTCCCACCAGTGAAGTTGGGCTTTCATAAGTTTCAGTGGTTTTCAGTGGGAACACAGATGCCAGTCGCTCCCAGCTCCCAGCTCCCCCTCTTTTCTTACTTTGATTATATCAATTATTTGGCTTCTAGGAAGATAATTCGGACTCCCCACATTGCCAAGGGCCAGTCCAAAACAAACAAACAAACAAAGAAAACAAGTAGCCAAACCCCAACATCCACTTGGTTTTCTGTTTATTGTAAGATGTTCATGCCCCAAGGCTGGTTCAGATAAACATGTTTTGTCCAAGTTCAGGAGCCGCTATTTTCCCTTGCTTCAGGAAATTATCTATAGGCAGGCCTTGGATCTTCCTGATCCATGCAGATTTGCTGGCTTTTTCTGGATCGAGCACTTCAGTGGGCTTCCTGGCCTGATGCTCCTTCCTCTTGGCCTCCCTGTACTCTTTCTCCTCCCTTACAGTCAACAACATGAACTGAGTGTTCGCTCTAAAGGGATCAAGGGTCGTACAGAAGTGAGGTCGTTCTCTCTTGACAGATTTGGTTGTCATGCCCGCTGGTGGGGCCAGCATGCGGTTCGGTTTAATGACCTGCGTGCTGGTTAATGGGCTGAAGGCGCGCACGGTCCCGTCAATGGAGCTGGTCACTTGGTCTTCACCCCTGCAGCTGCCGGTGAGTCGGGGGTGGATTATCACAGGCTGGGGTATGGTGGACTGGACTCGGGGACTGTGCAAAGAGTTCTTCAGGTTGGGCTGCAGTTTCTGGATCTCCAGGGGAATGTTGGTTTGTTTCACATCTATGGGAGGCTCGCTGCGCCTCAACCTATCAACTGCGTGTTGGATTGATTTTCCTTTGAAACTCAAGACCTTCCTTGGGTGTGGAATCGAAGGTCCCTGGGCATCGATGACTTGGGTTTGCGGCCTACGGGGATAGGCAAATGACCCCGAATTATGGGCCTGCTGCAGGGCATTAACGGTCAGTAGGAACTGGTCAGGTGACATAGGGATTTGCCAGGACTTTTTCTTTGAGCTCTTGATCATGTCTACGGGGCGTCTTTCTTTTTGAATTTTCTCATCATCTGGTTTTTCAAAAAAAGAAAACAAAAGCAAGTCAGAGTGTTCCATGAAAAATAGTAATTCGTTATGCATGGAAGTTAAACCCATCTGAGGTCTTTGTTGTCCAATGGGTATGCCGTCATGTGGGCAAAAATCCTCTATAACGCTAGAAATTATGACATATTCAACACGACAAGTTTTTACGAAATATACTGGTATTTGTGTACAAGTGTGTATTCAGCTCTAGATACGCATATTTTGGAGGGAACATATGTAATCCCAATGTTCCACACATTTTGTGACTTCCCTGTGGGAAGGTGCTTTCTACCTCATTTATGATTCACACAAAATAGGCCTTATAAATTTATAGTAACAAATCTCCATTTTTTTTTAATGTTTATTTATCTTGAGAGAGAGCACAAGCGAGGGAGGGGCAAAGAGAGAGGGAGAGAGAGAATCCCAAGCAGGCTCAGCACTGTCAGCACAGAGCCAGACATGGGGTTCAGTCTCATGAACCGTGAGATCATGACCTGAGCTGAAACCAAGAGTTGGTTGCTTAACCGACTGAGCCACCAGGTGCCCCACCGATCTCTATTTTTATTTTTTTTTTTTAATTTTTTTTTAACGTTTATTTATTTTTGAGACAGAGAGAGACAGAGCATGAACAGGGGAGGGGCAGAGAGAGAGGGAGACACAGAATCTGAAACAGGCTCCAGGCTCTGAGCTGTCAGCACAGAGCCCGACGCGGGGCTCGAACTCACGGACCGTGAGATCATCACCTGAGCCAAAGTCGGACGCTTAACCGACCAAGCCACCCAGGCGCCCCCCGATCTCTATTTTTAAACAAAAACTGCATCACAAAGTTTGACCTCTATCTTATTAATTATTTATCAAATTTGATTCCAAATGATCTTTGGACATTTTCCAAACTCAAAACTGCATCAAAATATACAGCCTAAATATATCACAATGTGACCAAAAAAGGCACTTCCTGAACAAGAGTTCCTAAAATGTTTTTTAACAATAGCAGCAGTTCTAAAAGTCACTTGACAGGGATAAGAGATTCATTCTGACATGCTGCATGATGGTCAAGACTTCCAAGGCGCCTAATACCTAGAAGTAACAAAGATGTCTTCACATGTGAGCAAATCTATTATCTCTCTTTCACTTGGGCTTTTCACTCCCTCCAATACCTCACAGATACACTGAAAGCATTATCCCCATTTTACGAAAGGAATAACTGAGTCATGAAAGTCATTGTCTAGTCTGACCTAACAATTAAAAATCTGTACGTGGGGTGACTGGGTAGCTCAGTCAGTTAAGCGTCCAACTTTGGCTCAGGTCATGATCTCGCGGTTCGTGGGTTTGAGCCCCAGGTCAGGCTCTGTGCTGACAGCCCAGAGCCTGGCCTGCTTCATATTCTGTCTCTCCCTCTCTCTCTGCCCCTCCCCCACTTGTGCTGTCTCTCTCTCTCTCTCCCTCTCTCTCTCTCTCTTTCTGTCAAAAATAAATAAACATTAAAAACAATCTGTACCCCAAACTATACCAATGCATAACTAGAAAATAAAATGCAACAGTGTGCTGAACATATAATTTTCCTTGACAAAATAGGTTTTATCCCAAGATGTTTGTGTATGGACATACTAAGATGGGATGAAGCTTCAAATATCTCCCTGTCCACTTTGTTAAATAAATAATATTTTATTAAATTACTAAATGTTAAATTATTACATTAAATAGTATTTAATAATTATAATATTGAATTGATGATTAAATATTGTTAAATTGATGTTAAAATAGTAAATAGTAAAATATTAAATATTTTTACTAAAGCATATAAAACTAAATAAAATTAAGATGTTAAAATCTTCCCCACTGTCCTTTTTAATCCCAGAATCAACCACTCTGTGTGTGTGTGTATGTGTGTACATGAAAACACACAGTTTTTCTCCTTTAGAAAAAGGAATTGTTTTGGGGCACATGGGTGGCTCAGTTAGTTAAGCATCTGACTTCATCTCAGGTCACGATCCCACAATTTGTGGGTTTGAGCCCCACGTCGGGCTCTGCGCTGACAGCTCAGAGCCTGGAGCCTGCTTCAGATTCTATGTCTCACTCTTTCTGTCCCTCCTCCACTCATACTCTGTCTCTCGCTCTCTCTCTCTCAAAAATAAAAAATAAAAACATTAAAAAAAGGAATTGTGTCAAGAAAGTGGGGGCAGAGAGATCATACCTCAACATAATAAAGGCCAGACATGAAAATCCACAACCAACATTTTATACTCCATGGTGAAAACTGAAAGCTTTTACCCTAAGATCAGGAATAAGACAAGGATGTCCACTCTCACCACATTTATTCAACGTATACTGGAAGTCCTAGCCATAGCAATCAGATAAGAAAAAGAAATAAGAAGTGTCCACGTTGGTAAAGAAGTTAAACTGTCACTATTTCCAGATGACATGATACTATACATAGAAAATCCTTATGACTACCAAAACACTACTGGAAGTAGTGAGTGCATTCCATAAAGTTGCAGGATGCAAAATTAGTAGCAGAAATTCGTAGCATTTGTATACACTAATAATGAAGCAGCAGAAAGAAGAATTTTAAAAACACTCCCATTTTCAATTGCACCAAGAATAATAAAATACCTGGAAATAAAGTTAATCAAAGAGGTGAGACTTATACTCTGAACTATAAGACATTGATGAAAGAAATTAAAGATGACAGAAAACAGGTATTCCGTGCTTACAGACTGGAAAAATTAATATTGTTAAAATATCCATATTTCCCAAAGCCATCTACAGATTCAGTGTAATTCCTGAACAATATACCAACAGCATTTTTCACAAAACTAGAAGAAAAAACACCGAAATACGTATGAAGCCACAAAAGACCTCAAATAGCCAAAGCCATCTTAAGAAAGAAAAACAAAGCTGGAGGTATCAGAATTCAGATTTTAATATACACTAGAAGGCTGTAGTAATCAAAACAGTATGGTGCTGGCATTCAAAAAAAAGAAAGAGAGACATAGACCAATGGAACAGAACACAGAGCCCAGAAATAAACCCGTAATTATATGGTCAATCTATGACACAGAAAGCAAGAATGTACAATGGGGAAAAACAGTCTCTTCAATGAATGGTGCTGGGAAAACTGGACAGCTACAAGCGAAAGAATGAAACTGGACCACCCTTTAACACTACACACAAAAATAAACTCAAAATGGATTAAAGACCTAAATGTGAGACCCGAAGCCATAAAAATCCTAGAACACAGGCAGTAATCTGTCTGACATCAGTCGTAGCAAGATTTTTCTAGATACATCTCCTAGGTCTCCTAAGGCAAGGGGAACAAAAGCAAAAAAAAAAAAAAAAAGTGGGGGGTGGGAACATCAGGACTACATCAAAATAAAAGGCTTTTGCACACAGCAAAGGAAACCACCAAGAAAACAAAAAGGTAACCTACTGAATGGTGGAAGATATTTGCAAATGATCTATCCGACCAGGGGTTAATATCCAAAATATGTAAAGAACTTACACAACTCATCACCAAGAAAACAACCCAATTTAAAAAATGGGCAGAGGACCTGAATAGACATTTTGCCAAAGAAGACACACGGATGGTCAACAGATGCATGAAAAGATGCTCAACATCTCTAATAATTTGCAGAGAAATGCAAATCAAAACCACAATAAGACACCATTTTGCACCTGTCAGAATGACTAAAATAAAAAATACAAGATATAAGCATTGGCAAGAATGTGGAGAGAAAGGAACTCTCGTGCACTGTTCGTAGGAATGCAAATCAGTGGAGCCACGGTGGAAAACAGTATGGAGTATTTCCACTATCGGATATTTACCCAAAGACAACAAAAACATTAATTCAATATATGCATCCTTATGTTTATTATAGTATTATTTACAATAGCCAAGATATGGAAGCGATGTAGATGTCCAACAATAGATGAATGGATTATGAAGATGTTTAAGCAGCCATAAAAAGAATGAGATCGTGGGGCGCCTGGGTGGCGCAGTCGGTTGGGCGTCCGACTTCAGCCAGGTCACGATCTCACGGTCTGTGAGTTCGAGCCGCGCGTCAGGCTCTGGGCTGATGGCTCAGAGCCTGGAGCCTGTTTCCGATTCTGTGTCTCCCTCTCTCTCTGCCCCTCCCCCGTTCATGCTCTGTCTCTCTCTGTCCCAAAAAGAAATAAACGTTGAAAAAAAAAATTAATAAAAAAAGAAAAAAAAAAAAAGAATGAGATCGTGCCATTTGAGACAACACAGAAAGTACCTGGAGGGTATGATGCTAAGTGCAACAAGTCAAACCAAGAAAGACGAATACCACCAGATTTCACTCAAAAGTGGAATCTTAAACAACAACAACAACAATAAATGAATAAAAGTAGAATCAGACCTATAAATACAGAGATGGTTGCCAGAGGGAAGGGGGTGGGGGAAGAATGAGCAAAATGGGTGAAGGGGAGTGGGAGGTACAGGCTTCCAGTTACTAAATGAGCAAGTCATGGGAATAAAAGGCACAGCATAAGGAATACAGTCAATGATATTGTAACAGCAATGTAATGGGGACATAGCATAATGTGTTAACTTGTCAAAACAGTATGTCATTTACCTGAAACTAATGTAACATTGTGTGTCAACAAACTCACATTTTTTTTTTAATCTTTATTTTTGAGAGAGAGACAGAGTGCGAGCAGGGGAGGAACGGCAGGGGGGGGGGGGGGGACACAGAATCCAAACCGGGCTCCAGGCTCCAAGCCGTCAGCACAGAGCCCAATGTGGGGCTTGAACCCACAGACCGTGAGATCATGACCTGAGCCAAAGTCGGACGCTCAACCAAGTGAGCCACCCAGGCACCCCCCAAATTTTTTAAAAAAGGAATTGTGATAACTCATTGTTCACTAGGGTGTCTTTCTTCATATAATAATATATCATGGATCTCTTTCCAAGTCAATACATGTAGGTCCTCATGATACAATTTTTAGCTGTCAGCGAGTATTCCATAGTGTGAATTTTTCCATATCTACTTCATCACTGCCCGCTGGTGGACACTTAGCTTGTTAGTGACCCACCTCAAAGAAATGCAGAAACTATTTTTACTTACCATATAAGCAAGTACAAAATGATGGCTAACACCCAGTTTGGACATGCCTGGGTGTGGTGGGAGCTCTCATGCACTGTTGGTGGGACTGTAAATTGGTATATCATTTTTAAGGATAACTATGGCAATATCTTTCTAATTTTTTTCCAAATCCAATCAGCTATGTTAGCGTTCCCCTCTTTTGGTATTATTTTTTTTTTAATTTTAATTCCAGTATAGTTAACATGGAGTGTTATGTTAGTTTCAACTGTACAATACAGTGATTCAACAATTCTGTACATTACTCAGTGCTCATCAAGGTAAGTGTACTCTTAATTCCCTTTACCTATTTCACCCATCCCCCCACTCACCTCCCCTCTGGCAACCATCTGTTTGTTCTCCATAGTTAAGGGTCTGTTGTTTGGTATCTTTTTTTCTTTGTTCCTTTGATTTCTTATATTCCACATATGAGTGAAATCATACAGTATTTGTCTTTCTCTGACTAACTTATTTCGCTTACCATTATACCCTCTAGATCTATCCGTGTTGTTGCAAATGGCAAGATTTCATTCTTTTTATGGCTGAGTAATATTTCAGTGTGTGTATGTGTGTGTGTATGCACAAATATATATAATGTACATATGTGGGGTATATACATGTATATATTTGTATATAGTATATGTATATATGCAAATAAATACACACACACACACACACACACACACCACATCTTCTTTATCCATTCCTCTACTGATGGACACTTGGGTTGCTTCCATAATTTGGCTATCGTAAATAATGCTGCAATAAACATAGGGGTGCGATATCAATATCTTTCCAATTTTTTTATGTTTATTTATTTTTAAGAGAGAGAGTGTGTGAGAGCAGGGGAGGGGCAGAGAGAGGGAGACAGAGGAGCTGAAGCAGGCTCTGTGCTGACAGCAGAGAGCCCGATATGGGGCTTGAACTCACGAACTGTGAGATCATGACCTGAGCCGAAGTGCGACGCTTAACCTACTGAGCCACCCAGGTGCCCCGATACCTTTCTAACTGTTAAGGGCCGTTATCCTTGGCCCTATCTTGGCAACGCCACAGCTAAGACTTTACCCTTGCAGGTATACCTGTACAGGTACATAAACATACGTATATTCAAGGATATAGTAGAGCCCTTGTTAGTAGAGCCCTCCTGAAACTTCACCTTGAAGCTAGTCTCTGCAGGGAGTTTGACTCAAGTGCTATCCTATTAACCAAAAATATTTGAAAGGCATTGTAAATCTTTACCACAGTCTCTCCAAAACAACAAAGGGACATTCTATTCCTGATGACGCAATAGTCCCAGAAGTGAGAAGTCTCAGTGGCAGAGAGGAGGCAGGCTGTGAGACCAAAACTGGAAAGGCAGCTCTTACAGAAGTTCTCAGGCTGTGCGTAAGGGAACAATGAAGGAAAAACCAATCACCCTTAAGAAAAGCCAGACATTTTATCCATTCTGAATTCTCAAAGATAAGCAAGGTCATGGGCTTGCTGAAAAACTAGAGAGAGAGGATCTTGCCCCTGATCCAGAATAAAGTATCACCGTTTGTCGTATCCCCTGCAAGGATTTTTGCTTCCAAACTCTCTTGCCCACCATCTATGCCCCCTTGTTTCCTTACAAACAGGACTCGCCCTCTTCTTGCCGTATCTTCGGGGTGATTTTGACTTTCCTTGACTTTGAGGTGCCTCTGTTAACACTCCTACTGAAGATTGAGGAGGAAGTCACAGTAGTTATATAATTCGATTAGGTCAACATAAGGGGGGAGGCGCATAGCTGGTCATCGAATGATTTTCACCCAGACTATCACCTTGTTTGTTGTTTTGTCACACTAGGTAAGTCATCCGGAGCCTAAGATCTACATCCCCTCCTGCCCTTCCTCTCACCCACTTTTCCTACTGATTGCCAAGCTTTAAGCATCACCTAAACCTCTTGGTCTCCTCAAGAGAGAGCTGATCATTTGTAGTGTATGCCTGGACGTGATCTCTTGATGTTCTCTTTAGATCTGGGGATCCAGTTACCCATGCCAAAATCGGGGACAGGTAAAAGGAAGGAGTCTGGCTACCGTACCCCACTCCTAATTTATTCTCTGTGCGTCTTATAAATAGCATTCCCAACAGCACTCACGCACACACACACACACGTATCTGCTTTATAACTAATATTTTCTGGGTACGCATGTTATCAATCAGGGCTCTCGAGATAATACATTCTGCATAGCTCATTTTTCTGTGGTACAATAATATCTTGCCTCTGTTTTAAGGAAATAATTATGTAATGTATGTTTGGATGGGCGCAGATGTTGGTTGCTTTTTGTATTCATGGCAAGTATATAGTAGATATTAGTTATCTACTGTACAAAGATTCTAATACATTTGTAAACCTAGGCCTTGAAAATCGGGAGATTCTCTTGAGTTGGCTAACCAGTTGGTGAATCAAAAAGAATGGGCTCCCACCTTCCTTAAAGGTGAAGATTTACATTTTCAAGAAATCATTGGTGGGCGCCTGGGTGGCTCAGTGGATTAAGCATCCGACTCCTCTTTTCAGCTCAGGTCATGATCTCACGGTTCCTTAGTTTGAGTCCTGCATGGGCCTCTGTGCTGACAGTGTGGAGCCTGCTTGGGATCCTGTCTTTCCCTCTCTCTCTCTCTGCTTCTCCTCCATTCTCGCTCTCTCTCTCTCTCTCTCTCAAAATAAATAAATGAACTTAAATAAAATAAATCATTGCGGCGCCTGGGTGGCTCAGTCAGTTAAGCATCCAACTTGGGCTCAGGTCATGATCTCACGGTTCGTGGGTTCGAGCCCCACGTCCCACGTCGGGCTCTGTGCTGACAGCTCGGAGCCTGGAGCCTGCTTCGGATTCTGTGTCTCCCTCCCTCTCTGTCCCTCCCCTGCTCATGCTCTGTCTCTCTCTGTCGCAAAAATAAATAAAAACATTAAAAAAAATTTGTATGCTCGTTCTTTCCCTACAAAGAAACTCATCCTGCCACCCTCTCATCCACTCCATCGGGTACACTGAGGTGGCCTGGGATTCAGTTCTCTTACCTGTAGGTAACCTGGTTGTCCTCTGGAAAACTCGGGACCTGCATGGTTTACTTAACAGGGACTCCTGGGTCACAGTTTGTTGACTGGATAACGAGTCCTTCAGGCTGGAAACCTGAGTGCTAGACCTGGAGAGAACTTCCACAAGGCTGTTTTCTTCCCTGTCCTCTTCTTTCTCCTTCTTCTTTTGTTTGGCCTTGTCCAGGGAGTACTGCCACTTAACATTCTCAAACTGGAACATGAGAATATTGCTCTCCGTGTTGATCACCATCCTGGAACAAAAGCAACAAGATCGCCCACAAAAGGAGCATGAAGGCCACCACTGCCCGGGCCTCCAAATAAGGCATTTCAATCACGGTCGTGTCCAATGCCGAGGCCAAGGGAACAGCGCCCGGGGGGAGAGACTGTACAAGCAGGATGGTGTCGGCTACTGGAGGATCTGGAGTGATGAAAGGTAGCCGGCGGGGCGGTGAGGGTCGTTTCCTTTAAAATTAAGTGTAAGCGTGGCTATATGTTCTGATTACTTTACTTTCCAAGTTAAAATATTTTTTTAAGTTTATTTATTTTGAAAGAGGGAGAGAGAGAGAGAGAGAGGGAACCAGTGGGAGAGGGGCAGAGAGAGAGGGAGGGACAGAGGACCCAAGACAGGCTCTGTGCTGCCAGCAGAGAGCCCGATGTGGGGCTCGAACTCACAAATCGCTAGATCATGACCTGAGACGAATTCTGACGTTTAACCGACTGAGCCACCCAGGCAGCCCTCAAGTTAAAATATTTTTAAGTGAATTTCCATTCACGGAGTGAGTACCAAGTTCCTAGGGTGCCCAACGCAGAAAACTTAGCTACTCTGCACCCCACCGTCTTGAAGTTCACTCTTTTTCTCAAGCACAGTATCCAAATACCATGTTTCTATTGCTGTGATGGGGATGAGGAAAACTGTAACAGAGGACTTTGCTCCCCCTGTCCCTCCATCACCCCCAAAGTCTCTGAGCATGCCCTAAATTTAAACAGAACAGCTGTGGGGCACCCGGGTAGCTCAGTCGGTTAAGCGTCTGACTTCAGCTCTGGTCACGATCCCGTGGTTCATGGGATCAAGCCCCGTGTCGGGCTGACAGCACAGAGCCTACTCAGGATTCTGTCTCTGCCCCTTCCCCACTCTCTCGCTCTCCAAGTAAATAAATAGATGTAAAAAAAATTAAAAATAATAATAAATAAATAAAACATCAGGTTTTTGTTCTTTACCAAAAAAAAAAAAAAAAAGGAAGGCAATATGGTTCAGGGAGATTAACTGATGTCTCAAGTGATCTGTGTAAAAGACAATTCTATTTGGGTATTTTCACATAATATCACCCCGAACCTAGCATATAGCAAGTGTAATACTATATATAATTCGTCATTGTTCTGGTTTCTGTAAACCCACCGGCTCGGTTCTTCCCCAATGGACACTGGACCGGCCGCTATAGCCATCCCCCACCCTCCCATAAGTCTCCTTGCGTTAGAAGTGGGCATCAGAAGAGGCACCTGGGTGGCTCAGCCGGTTAAGCTCCCGACTTCGGCTCAGGTCGTGATCTCACAGCTCGTGAGTTCGAGCCCCTAGTCGGGCTCTGTGCTGACAGCTCGGAGCCTGGAGCCTGCTTCGGATTCTGTGTCTCCCTCTCTCTCTGCGCCTTCCCTGCTTACGCTCTGTCTCTCTCTTTCTCTCTCCAAAATAAATAAACGTTAAAAAAAAAAAAAGAAGTGGGCATCAGAGACAGATGGTCAGAGAAGGCAGGGCCAGGGAGCCAAGCAGGGTCTACACATTCACGGCAGTGCCTTACTGTACTCACGGCCTGACTTGCCCAGACATCCGGAACAAATTAAAAGCAATGTGAACCCCGACTGCTAAGCTTTGTGCAAAGTCCGATTAGTCCCCCGCAAGACCATTACCTTTCTACCGCCAAAATATTACCTAAAATATTACCCCTGTATAGCCAAAATATTACCCTTCTACCGCCAAAATATTACCCTTCTACCGCCAAAATTGGAGGAGAGCCCTGCCCACTCTCTCCTCCTGCCAGCAAAGCCAAGGCTGGTGTCCCAGGGGAGCAGAAAATCATCCAAACAGAATTGCTCACGGCTCTGACCTCCAGACCTACCACCCACCTGTTGCCCTGAATAAAGAAGGACAGCACGGGGTCACCTCTGCCATTGACTTTCATCACCTTCAGACAGTTCCCATTTAGGAAATTGTAAATGCGGATCTTGCCGTCGGCACAGGCGCTGATGACCCGGAGGAAGAGAAGAGCCACATGAAGCACCTCCCTGGAAGAGAACAGAGCGGCAGGCTGTACCCGTGTGTTGCTGGAAGGCTTGGGTGTGTTGGTAGCGTGGGGTATTTTGTGTATGGTGGGGAGGCAGCGGTCACGACCGCCATTCACCTTCAAGACGTGGCTGTCCTCTCTCCTCCCATCCCGTGGTTATTTTTCCTGCAGTCCGGTCACAGTGCCACAAGGTGGCGAAACACAGAGGCTTCTGTCACGGGTTTTGTGCTTTTGCATTTTTGTTTTGTTTTGTTTTTTATTTGTTTGGGGTTTTTTGGCCGGGGCGGGGGGGGGGGGGGTTCTGATCCAGAGGTGATCACGCTTTTCTCTTACAATTTGGTTCCTAGCTAATGACTTCTGAAAAAGTCATGCTGAGAACTTACTGTTTTGATGCCTTTTCAGATAGTATCACTAGATATTTTTCAGTGATCTCTACACCCAACACGGGACTCGAACCGACAACCCCGAGATCGGGAGTCACGCTCCACCAATGGAGCCAGCCAGGCGTCCCTAGCATCAGTGAAGAAAGAAATCCACACATGGGGAAATGATCATCTTTATAGGAAGCAAAAACCCAGTGTTTAAGCAGTTCCTTTGGGATCTTAAATGAGCGGCTTTCATTCTTCCAGTGAAACGTCCCGAAGGAAAGTTTTACCCAGGGACGAAATGTGTGAGCTCCCTTTGGTGGTGACCAGCAGAAGAGAGAGGGCCAGGTGACGTAGATGCTTCCCACAAAACCTTCCCACAGCGGCTGCAGCCAAGCGGGCCTCCAGACGTGTGGAGTATTCAGCGACAAAATGTAATTACCCCATTCCTGTTAACGATGCTAAAAAGTTGAATTCGGGAGCGCCTGGGTGGCTCAATCGGTTAAGCATCCGACTTTGGTTCAGGTCCTGATCTCGCGGTTCGCGGGTCCAAGCCCCGCACCCGGCTCCGTGCCAACAACTCGAAGCCTGCTTGGGATTATTTCTCTCCCCCTCTCTTTACCCCTCCCCTGCTCAAGCTCGTGCGCTCTCGCTCAAAATAAATAAACTTGAAATTTTTCTTTAAGTTGAATCTGATGCCACCAATTTGTTAGATCTTATGTGTCAAACAAGTCCTTGGATCCCTGCCATCTGTACCCATCCAGGTCCGTCTGTGGCCTTACTCATGTGCTACCTTCTCCACAAAACCACCCTCTGTCTCCATCGTCTCCCCTCCCCTCGCACACACATACACAAACTTCAGGTACACTGTTAAATTCTCACAACCTGTCTCTTACTCATCTCTGCATGCCCAGCACCTAACACAAGGCCCAGCTCGTAGAAGGTCCTCAACAAATATCTGATGAAAAGGTGAGTGTCAGCTCAGGTTTCGGAGTATGATTATTGACATAATGTGTTAACAGAATGACATTCACCCCATACCATTCGGCCTTAGCCCTGGTCAGATTAAGACACTTCAAGGCCCCAACCACTAGCAAAACAGAAACAACAAAGACCTTGAAAGCTACAGCATGCTTAGCACGTTCAAAGGACAGCAAAGAGGTCAGTGTGGCTCCTGTGATGGATAGATCAGTCGATCAACTGGTCGCCCCATCTAAAAGTGAAAGTAAGAGGCATTTGGGTGGCTTAGTCGGTTAAGCTTCTGACTTGGGCTCAGGTCATGATCTCACGGTCCGTGGGTTCAAGCCCCGCGTCGGGCTCCGTGCTGACAGCTCAGAGCCCGGAGCCTGCTTCGGATTCTGTGTCTCCCTCTCTCTCCCTGCCCCTCCCCTTCTTATGCTCGCGCACTCTCTCTCAGGCTAAATAAATAAACATTTAATAAATAAATAAAATAAAAACATACAATTACAACTCTCAGGCGACATCCTAAAGCCTGACTCTTTCCTTTCGTACGTTTTGGTAATCCAGACAACATGCTAAGAGGCTTACTGATAACCCCAGATAAACCACTGAACAGGAGCCCTTCGCAGCACCCACTCACCAATAACGCGGTCACACACCACAAAGAGTAAACACACACATGTAACTCAAATCCCCTTCCACCTCCCACAAGGCCAGCGTGCCGGCTCAAGAGGTTCCTACGAAGACACGAGGAAATCTAGGGCCATATTTTACTAAATAACTCTCGGTGATAGGTCCCCTAGAAGATCCATTCACTCTTTTCGGCAACTAGGGTAGCATCTTGTTTCCCTAGAGTTTTTTTGTTTTGTTTTGTTTTGTTTTTTTAAATTCTTTTTTTTTTTTCAACGTTTTTTATTTATTTTTGGGACAGAGAGAGACAGAGCATGAACGGGGGAGGGGCAGAGAGAGAGGGAGACACAGAATCGGAAACAGGCTCCAGGCTCCGAGCCGTCAGCCCAGAGCCCGACGCGGGGCTCGAACTCACGGACCGCGAGATCGTGACCTGGCTGAAGTCGGACGCTCAACCGACTGCGCCACCCAGGCGCCCCTCCCTAGAGTTTTTGATAACGCACGCAGGGGAAGAAGCGTTGTTCACGCGGTACAAGAGTGACGTCGCACAGCCTACAAAAACCCGTGGCCGTGGCAGACCCATTAACTGACCACAAGATCCTTTGCAAACAAGCTCAAATGTGACCTCAGACTGCTTCTCCACTGGCTCCAAGCAGCCACCACCACTAAACTGGGATTGGAATTGTAAAATGAGACGTTTGCCGTCCTGGAATAGAATGTAGCCGGCAGACTTGTAGGAAAGCTCCTTCTTTAACCCCTTGGTTATTTTTAAATCTTTGGCGCTTGGATGATTTTAAGTAGAGGCCTGGGGTAAAGACCAACTCCAAGAATTTTCAGTTTACTGGAATTGGCATTATTTGGGATGGCTCTGCCAATATTCATAAACAGATGTTAAGCGTGTGGCCATACCACCCGGAACGCGCCTAATGTCGTCTGATAACGGATATAAATGTGTCACATGTGGCATGAGCCTAACCCACACCTAGTACCGTCGTTACAAAATCTAGGCTGTGAGGGAAAAGGAGAGAGTCCCACATCCATCAACCAGGGCTTTCCTGGCACCTACTTCGGATGCTTGAAGGCCATGAGGCACGGCTCGTACTTTGCCACCATGCTCCAGGCCATGACCAGGCCATCTGCACCTCCTGAGACGAGATGCCACGGGTCAAAGCACAGACACTTCACGGCTCCCTCGTGGCCAATGAGAGTCTGCAAGAGAAGATGCCTCTGTTTTCAGCCCACCTGCAACTCAGACTGTGAGTCCTCCAAGGGCCAAAGCTGGAGGCTTCTCTGGATGAATCCCAACACACTCCGCCATTCTTTACTTTTGTTCTGAAAAAGCCAGTGGTGTCCATGCCTCCCTCTCTCCAGAGCTCTCTCCCCAGTGAAGGAATGATTAAGGAGAGCCTTGCTCCTGAGGGCTCTGTGGCCGGGGCAGGCCTCATCCTCCTGGAGTCCGAGAGAGGGCCAGAATTCACCATCGTCTTCTGCCACAAGGTGAAGGGTCAGGTGTGTTCCAACCCCAGGTCCCTGCCAGGACCGCAGGACACTTGGGGCCTCCCCGTGCCTGCAACTGCTGGTTAGACCATGGTGACAACAATACTGATGGGAAGAAAATGCACCAGGCGGCCCAGCAGCTTCTCGCTGTGCTCCTGTGTTCCCGGCACAAATGTATCTCACCACCGCCCGCTAGAGCCAGGAGGTTTCAACTCTAGCAACACTCTGGGTGTGTGTGAGCATTCAGTCGCTTTCAAGAGCAGCCACTGCTCTCTTTTCACCAGAGAGTAAGGAGAAAAACTACTGTGACTTTGTTCATTTCCTTCCCCCATGCAAGAGTCAGGGTAGAATGTTCTGGAAAAGGAAAAGCCACTGTTAAAAGACCCTGAGCCCGTATATCATACGGAGTCAGAACGTAGCCTGCTACCACCACTTGCGTGACAACGTAAGTCACATGACCCCTGACCCTCCACAGTCTCAGAATGGCCCTCTTTGGGGGTGGGGGGGGGGCAGTGGGAGGGGAGTTTCCCCTAAAATTCTTCAGGACCACCCTTTGGGTGACTCTAACACGGTACCTTTAGGATGGTCTGAAGAGCTCTATGGGGGAGACCGTGAGTCTCCTCCCGTCCATGACCATCGGTCCCCCCTCCCCCCTCCCCGCCCCCGCCAGCCCACTGCTCTCTCACCTTTACCAGCTGGGCCGTGACAGTGTGCCACACTTTGACTATCCCCCGCTCACAGCTGCTCACGATGTAGCTGTCATTGATCCTGGCGGCCCAGATGGGGTCTTTGTGTTTAAGCGTCTTCAGGCACTTCCCTGTCTCGACATCCCACTCTGAAAGGGGTGGGGAGGGGCACGAAGGCAGGTTATGGTGGAGTTCTACAGCCCGGCACAGAAGCCACGCCCATCAAGGGAGACCCTAGAAGGCCTCCGCCTGGCCCAGCACCCCTACAGGCTCACCAACAGCTCCATGAGCCTGCAGCACAGAACTCCCTGACCGTGGGTCCCTGAGAGAGCCAGCAACGCAGAGACCTTGGCTCTAACCCTACAACTCAGCCTTGGGGTCCAAGTGCTAGACAGCTCATCTCTAATAAGACTCCTTCTTTTTTTTATTTATTTATTTGTTGGTTTTAATATGAAATTTACTGTCACATTGGTTTCCATACCACCCCCCGTGCCCATCCCGACAGGTGCCCTCCTCAGTGCCCATCGCCCCCCCCCCACCCCCGATCAACCCTCCGTTTATTCTCAGTTTTTAAGAGTCTCTCATGGTTTGCCTCCTTCCCCCTCTGTTAACTTTTTGTTCCCCTTCCCCTCCCCCATGGTCTTCGGTTAAGTTTCTCAGGATCCACATAAGCGTGAAAACATATGGTATCTGTCTTTCTCTGTATGACTTATTTCACTAATAAGCCTCCTTCTTGAGCCTGAAAAATACTTGCTATTGAGTGGATTTCAGGAAAATCACGGCACGTGTTTCATGGCATTATTCCTTCCAGATACTATTCTCCTGACTCACCCCTTCTATGTCCAAAGGAAAAGCAAGTTGTCTATCCTTATTTACATTTAACCGTATTTCTGGGGGTGCCTGGGGGGCTCCGTCGGTTAGGCACCCGACTTCGGCTGAGGTCACGATCTCACAGCTCGTGAGTTCGAGCCCCGCGTCGGGCTCTGCGCTGACATCTCAGAGCCTGGAGCCTGCTTCAGATTCTGTCTCTCTCTCTCTCTCTCTCTCTCTGCCCCTCCCCCACCCCTCAAAAATAAATCAACATTGAAAGCATTTTAATGTTTGTTTATTCCTTTTAAAAAACCGATTTCTGAATCTGACTTCTGGATTTTACTACTTGAGAGACGGCCACAGCTGGGGGCAGGCTCCATGTTTCTACCACCCACCATCCTGCGAGTGTTGGGAAGGTGTGAAAATAGATGAGCAGGTGGGAGAATAGACCTTAAAGGAAGAAACTGAAAGCAGGCACCACAGATTCGGGAATGAGACCGTTAAAGTTGGTCCCATCAGCCCCAAAGTACCTCTCAGGCAACAGAGTGTACAACCTAAGACCAAGTAATGACCGCAGCCGATACCTCTATAGAGCACTAACAACGAGCCAGGCCCCATTGGAAGTGCTTGGTGTATATTAACTCGTCTTCGCGAGACAGCTACTGTCTTTATTCCCCACTACACAGATGAGGAAACTGAGGCATAGAGGGGTTCAGTAACCTGCTCAAGATCACGCAGATGGCAAGCAGATAGAGCTGGGATTCGGACCCTTAGAGTCTGGCCCCAGAACCCATGCTCGTAACCATACGCTAGATCAACCCTAACTTCTGTAAGTACGCTTTTCTTCACTTGTTTTTTCCATATACGTTGGCCTCTTATCCAATTAGAAAGCACAAAGTTGATGGGCTCCGGGCTGGCTCAGTCAATACAGGGTGTGACTCTTGACCTCGGGGTTGTGAGTTCGAGCCCCACGTCAGGGGTAGAGATTGCTTAAAAATAAAATCTTGGGGCGCCTGGGTGGCTCCGTCGGTTAAGCGTCTGACTTCGGCTCAGGTCACGATCTCCCGGTCCGTGAGTTCGAGCCCCGCGTCGGGCTCTGGGCCGACGGCTCGGAGCCTGGAGCCTGCTTCCGATTCTGTGTCTCCCTCTCTCTCTGCCCCTCCCCCCGTTCATGCTCTGTCTCTCTCTGTCTCAAAAATAAATAAAAACGTTACAAAAATTTTTTTTTAAAAATTAAAATAAAATCTTAAAAAAAAAAGTGTGGGGGGGGGGGAGAAAGTTGAAGGATGAATTAAAAGATTCATTGGGAATTGTTGAGAAAAGATTCATTGGGGGAAACCCAGGGGGAACAGGTAGGCCAGGAGGCTGGGACTAGGATTAGGGGGAAGAGAGAGATCTTGGGATATTTTTTTTCCATCATGTATTTTGTGAATTAATTTTGGCCTTTTAGATATTGTGTGAAAATGTGGTATCTTTGATTACGAGGAGTTTGGGGTGCCCCCTTAAGTTTTACACCCGAGGTGAGAGCCTAGCTCCCCTTGTCCTAGTTACAGCCCTGCCGGGGGCCCCACGAGACTCTCTCAAATTTGGAGGCCTTGTCTGCCCTTCCACCTCCAAACTCTCCTCCTTTCATGCCGTCCGCTCTACTCCTCAACGCAGTCGTGGCAACGAGAACTTCCGGTCAGGTCAAGGAGGGCAAGGAGGTGGGGAGTAAAGTTTCTTCAGCAGGTCTGAGGGCCGGCATACGGAACATCACTCGGCTTTCGCTTTCCTGCCCCTTTTGCCCCCACCTAACACGCTGTGACTTCCTGGGTCCCTCGCCTCCCTTCGCTTTTCGTTCTTTCCTCGTGCTTTGCAGGGGAAATCTCCACGCCGGGCGCCTCCACCGTTCATTCCAATTGATAACCACCAAACCAATGCAGCTTGGAGCCCCAGACCTATGGTGCAGTCAACTCATGGGGCAACTCACACCTGCATCGGCCTCCGCAGTCCTCACCTGGGTGTCCTTGGGACTCCCGTACCCAGTGTATTAGCTTTCTATTGCTGCTGTAACAAATTCCCACAAGGTTAGTGGCTGAACGCAACACAAATGTACTATCTGACGGAAGCCTGATGTGACCTCACAAGGCTAAAATCAAGGTGTCCGCAGAGCTGTGTTCCCTTATGGAGATTCTGGGGCCAGAGGGATCCGTATCCTTGCCTGTTCCACCTTCCCAGGGCCACCCATATCCCTTGGCTCATGACCCCCTTTCTCCATCTTCAGAGCCAGCAACGTCGCATGTTTCTGAGCACTCCTCATTGTCACATCTCCTTTTGATCACGGACAAGACAGTTTCTGTTTTTAAGGACCCATGTGATTACCCATCTGATAACCCAGGACCGTCTCTCCCTTTTCGGGTCCTCAGCTTAATCACATCTGCAAAGTCCCTTTTGCCGTGCAAGGTGACACGGTCACAGTTTCCGGGGATTAGGAGGTGAACGTGTTCGGTTGGCCATTATTCTGCCTACCACACTCAAGAGGTCCAAAACTGAAGCCAGCATCTCCCCCTTCATTCCTCACCCTACCCTATTCTTCCCCTGTGGTCCTTATTGCCGTTAATGGCACTTCCAAATACCCAGTGACCTGAGTTTAAAAGTCCGGCCTCATTATCTGCCCTCCTGTCACCTCATGTAAACTCACAGCCACCTGACTTTCTTCACACTTGCCTGTTCTTGGCTATTCTTTTTTATTTTTATTTTTTTTTTTTTACATTTATTTATTTTTGAGACAGAGAGAGACAGAGCGTGAACGGGGGAGGGTCAGAGAGAGGGAGACACAGAACCTGAAACAGGCTCTGGGCTCTGAGCAGTCAGCACAGAGCCCGACGCGGGGCTCGAACTCACGGACGGTGAGATCGTGACCTGAGCCGAAGTCGGATGCTCAACCGACCGAGCCACCCAGGCGCCCCCTGTTCTTGGCTATTCTGAAGATACCACCGCAGTTCTCCAGACTGGGTACTGTCTTCACTTGTCCCCATCTCCACACAGTCCCTTCCCTCCAACCTTCTCCCATACTATGACTAGAGTCATCTTTCTCAGAAACACATCTGATCATGTCAGTCCACAGCTCAGAGTGCATTTATAGCTTCCTGCGTTCTATAGGATGAAGGTCAACTTCCTACCCGGATGCAGAAGACCCTTGATAATCTGGCCCCAAACAAAGTAACCAGCCTTCTGTCCGACACCACACGCTCTACTGCAGCCGTACCCAGCAAGGGGAAATTCCCCAAATACACCATTTTCTTCAACCTTCTGCAAATTTGCCTATGCTGTCCCTTCTGCTTAGAATGGCATTCATTCTTCCACCGCTTGTAGAACGACGCGTCATCAAGACCACACTCGAACAGCACCCTGTCTGTGGTGCTTTCCCTCACCCTTATTTCTGTGGTCCCTTAGAACTCCGCGTGTTGGTTAGGAGCGCGTGATCTAGAGTCAGACAGCCCTGGGTTCAAATCCCCACTCCACCGCTCAGCGGCTCTGATCTGGGGCAAGCTGTTTTTTTTCCCTCCGAGTTTTGGATTCCTCATCTGCATCCATGCCACAGGCTTCTTGTGAGGGTTGAATACGATAATATAGGTAAAGCACTGACGTCAGTCACGAACTTGGTACTCAATAAATGGCGGCAGTTACTATTCACATATTTATGATATCCTCCATTGTATATTTACGTATCTGTCTCCATTATGAGATTATGAGCCTCTTGAGGAAATAAAAAGCCATATTGAACAGGGTCATATTCATTTTTTTTAGCACTTAGCACAGCGTCTAGCATATTGTAGGTATTCTGCTAATAGTTGTGAAGTAAATGGATCAATGGATGGATGGATGGATGGATGGATGAGTAAAAGAATGTCTTCCTACAGAAATGAGCTAAACAAGTATTTTGACAACCCATGGATTTGGGGAAGCTTCTTAGAAAGTTTAAGGCATTTCTTTCTCACCTTTCACCTGGCAATCTCTTGCTCCGGATACAAGTTTGTTCATATATAAATCCATGCAAGTGACTGTCCCCTGGTGGCCATTGAAGATTCGTATACAAGCCCCACTTTTCAGATCCCAGTATCTGCAGGAATCAGGCCAAAAGCAAAAAAAAACAAGAAATGATTTTGAGATTTTTCTGAGGGCCCAAGGGATCATGTGGCACACAAGTTCCCTTAGATCAACAGTTTGCTGGAAGGCGGCAAAGTTTCAGGGTTAAGCTCAGAGTCAGAGGCCTGGATTTGATTTTCAGCGGCAGCACCCGTTAGGTGTAACTTTGGGAAAGTTACCTAATTTCCGTGTAAGTGTCATTTCCTCATTGGTGAAATGGCAATGATAATAATGATAGTTCCCTCTTAGGGCTTTTGGTAAAGAATTAAATATACAAATTGGATGATGGTCACCCAGGCGTGATTTCCACCCCTAGAGGATATTTGACAATGTCTGGAGACATTTTTGGCTGTCACAAGTAGGGAGAGAGCTGCTAATGTATCCGGGGCTATGGTCCAAGGGTACGGCTAAATGTCCTCCAGTGCACGGGACAGCCTCCACAGAAGGTACTTTCCAGCCGCAAGTTGAGAAATCCTGCATTGATTCGTGTAACATTGGAACAGCGATCAACGGGTAGGACTAAATAACCACTGTGGGGGAAACTGCTCACTCTCTTTCAAAATAAATAAATATAATGAAACTCTACCCAACATCACATACAAAGTTGGGCTGCAAATAGTTCAAAGAACTGAATGCAAAAAGTCAAACTATAAAGTTAATGGGACAAGGGGCGCCTCGCTGGCTCAGTCGGAAGAACATACGACTCTTGATCTCAGGGTCATGAGGTCAAGCCCTACCTTGAGTGTAGAGATTACTTAAAATAAATAAACAAACTTTGGAAAATAAATTTAAAAAATAAAGTTAATAGGACAAAATATTTTAAAACGTCTTTGTGACCTAGGACTAGACAGACTCACCGACACAAGTCAAAACAATGGATAAACTGATTCGTCGTATTACAGCAATATTAGAATTTTTATTCAACAAAGAACACTATAAGCAAAGTTAATGGGTTGATGAAGAAATGGAAGATGGCATTTGCAATTTTTAAACTGACAAGGGACTAATATATAGAAGAAAACACAGGGGCGCCTGGGTGGCTCAGTCGGTTGAGCGTCCGACTTCGGCTCAGGTCATGATCTCACGGTTTGTGAGTTCGAGCCCCGCATCGGGCTCTGTGCTGACAGCTCGGAGCCTGGAGCCTGCTTTGGATTCTGTGTCTCCCTCTCTCTCTGCCCTCCCCCGCTCATGCTCTGTCTCTCTCTCTCTCTCTCTCTCAAAAATAAATAAATATTTTTTTAAAAGTTAGAAGAAAACACACAGAACTGCAAATCAAGAAGCAAATTAGAGGAGCCCCAATAGAAAAATGGACAAAAGATATAATCAGGCAATTTATAAAAGAGGCAAACTTATTAGTAGCCAAAGTCATGCAAATGGAAATGATTTTACACATACCCATCTGGCAAAAATTTGAAAGCTGGCTGATGCCCAATGTTGGTAGGGAAATACAGTTACAGGATCCCTCCTAGGGAGAATGTAGACCCATAAAGCCACTCTGAATTCAGTCTAGTACTTGGTCAAATTAGGTAGCACCTACCCTATATCTCAGCAAGTCCATTGCTGGGCATATATATACCTAAGAAATCTCACAATGTCCACGAGGGGACAAAGATGTTCCACGCAGCTTTATTCGGAGGCCAGCTAGTTTCCATCACTGGGGAAGCAAGTAGGCGAAATGTATATTGGAGTACTACAAAACTAACTAGACAGTGATGGATAAATCTTTGGAACATAGGATGGGGTACAAAAGTGAAAAGCCAAGATAAGCTTAAAATAATACCATGGATGATAGATAGATAGATAGATAGATAGATAAGTAGATAAATCAAAGAAACCATGGATGAAAATTATAAACATGTGTATAAAATATATCCATATACATTTTCTTTTTCTTTTTTTTTAAATGTTTATTCATTTTGAGAGACAGAGAGAGACAGAGCACGAGCGGGGAAGGGGCAGAGAGAAAAGGAGACACAGAATCAGAAGCAGCCTCCAGGCTCTGAGCTGTCAGCACAGAGCCCGACGAGGGGCTCGAACCCACAAACTGCGAGATCATGACCTGAGCCAAAGTTGGACGCTTAACCGACTGAGCCACCCGGGCGCCCCAATACACATTTTCAAAGGACTCACATAAATAAAAAGATCCACACTGACAAAGATGAGAAGGTTGCCCATGGGGAAGGAAACGGGAGTGAAGAATAGAGAAAATAGAATTAATAAACAGATGAATAAAACAGGAATGGAGCCTTGTACAGACCAATAATAACAATACGACATGAACAGGGGCACCCGGGTGGCTCAGTCGGTTGAGCGTCCGACTTTGGCTCAAGTCACAATCTCACGGTTCATGAGTTCGAGCCCCACATCAGGCTCTCTGCTGTCACCCTATCAGGGTAGAGCCCACTTCAAATCCTCTGACCCCCTCTCTGTGTCCCTCCCCGGTTCATGCTCGCTCTCTCTCAAAAATAAATAAACATATAAAATAATAATAATAATATGACGTGAACAGAGAATTATAGTCAACTCAATCCTTTGCACTTGAGGCCCAAAAAAGAATGAAAAGAAACCTGCTCCCCCTCTCCCCCCAACAAAGTGCAAAATCCAAGAAAAGACAGAACACATGAAGAACAATATGGGGCGGGGGGGGGGGCTGCCTGCTGTACCAGGTATAAAGACTTTAAAGACCTCAGGGTGCCTGGGTGGCTCAGTCGGTTAAGCGTCCGACTTCGGCTCAGGTCATGATCTTTCGGTTCGTGGGTTCAAGCCCCACATCAGGCTCTGTGCTGACAGCTCAGAGCCTGGAGCCTGCTTCGGATTCTGTGTCTCCCTCTCTCTCTGCTCCTCCCCCACACTCATTCTGTCTCTCTCTGTCTCTCACAAATAAATAAAACGTTAAAAATTAAAAAAAAAAAAAAAAAAAAGATTTTAAAGACCAAAGTAACTAAGATAGTGTGGTTTTGACCAACAATAGCCACACGGGCAAAAGAAGCAGAATGAAGAGCCAAGAAATTGAAATCTATGGACACTTATCTTATGACAAAGCAGCAGGACAGACCAATGGGAGAAAGAGGAGTTTTTTTCCCATAAATGGTACTTAAGTAATTAGGTATAAATGCAAAGAGGAAAGGGGGAAAAAATGGAATTGGATTTCTACCTCATATGATAACAAAAATGAGGTTCGAGTGGATTGAAGACACAAAGATCACAGGGAGGGATTTCTTATTAAACGAGTCAAATCTGCAAAGTCGACTACCTTAAAGTTAAGGATTTCTGGGCACCTGGGTGGCTCAGTCAGTCAGGCATCCGACTCTTGATTTCGGCTCAGGTCGTGATCTCATGGTTTGGGGGAATCTAGCCCCGCATCAGGCTCCACACTGAAACTGCAGAGCCTGCTTCGAATTCTCTCTCTCTCCCCCCTCCTCTCCCTCTCAAAATAAATAAATGAACATTTTTTCAAAAAGAAAATAGATCTGATCATTGTTATAAATCTATCTCATCTTGTTAAAGTTTAAACAATATACAAATTAATTGGTTTTTACCTTGCCAAAAAAAGAAAAATGTTTCGGGTTATTCGAGAAGTCGGTATCATTTAGGGTACCTTTTCGCTAAACACAAAAAGGAAAAGGCACGCCTGTTTCCTCCACAAGCTGACTTCAGGCGTTGGGTGGGGTGGGCACCACAACGCCCTTGGACCACTCACCTAATACTCAGGTCATAACTTCCGCTCAGTAGAAAGTTCTTCTTCTCACACAGGAAGAGGGCGCGGACACTCCCGGCATGGCCTCGGAACGCGATGGGTACCTCCTTTACTTGTATGACATCTAGAAGCTGGATCTTCCGATTGGATGACACGGCTACCAAATGTCCCCCGGAATAGTGAATGATTCTGTTTCGGTCCCACCTGAGTTGCCGGAGGGGTGGGGTGGGGGTGGAAAGGATGATCCATGCAAGAAAAGTCAGTGTCCCCTCCAGCAACTCACTTAGTACAACGGTTGTCACCTACAACAACGGTATAATGGAAAGTTCAGGGCCTTCCAACAAGGGGTGTAGCACAAGGGACCCCTACCTTATACCATACCAAAAAGTCCTTTCAGGCAAAATTAAAAAAAAAATTTTAATATAAAAAAAATTAATTTTCCAATCATAAGATTACCAGCCAATGGATAAAACATGAGCAAGCTGACCCAACCATGTATGTCTGAATTGAGACATTTTATCATGAAAGGGGACACTCATTATAATTACTCCAGGCCCACGGAGTGAAGCGGGATTATTTCAGCAAAAGGGAGGTGGTCATGCCTGAAGATGAGAACTCGTGATATTTTTGTCCTCATTCTACTTGTTACACCTAGAGCTCAATCAGCCATCATCTCTTCTAAGGGGCACGCTTATCACCACGCGATCCCTAAAAACTCAACTTTGCCTTTCCCCTATCTTCTTGGTCTTCGCCCTACTGACCGGTCAGGATGTAATTTGTTAGTCAGATTCACAGCCAGAAAGGAAATAGAGAGAGATGGCCTTTATGAAACCTTACGAAAAAAGAGCAAAGTCCTAGGCCTAAAGTATGGCAGAGAGCCGATCATTAAAAACCCCATTTTTATTTAAAACTCGTAGGTATAGTACACGCAAGAACAAAATTCTAGACTAGACATGAATATTAATGGTGGTTATCTCTAGATGACAAGATTGTAGGAGGTGTTGGCTTTTCTCGATACATTTGCTGGCATTTGGTGGGTTTCTTTTTCCCAATAAGCACACCTTCCTTCTAAAACTAGAATAAAACAACAAAAATAAAAAAATTAAAAAAACACGGTAATTTCACGCACATGACTTGTGCAAACGATGGTTGACTGGTGTACCCAAAATTATAATGGGAAAGTGCCCTCCACCCACTGCCGAGAATGGTCCAAAACTCCAGCACCTGGTTTCCGAAGGGGATCTCATTTTAGTTGGGAGCTGGAGCTTGAGGTCAGGAAGGATTGCCTTTTCCAAGTGAACCGGGTCATGGGAATCCTAAGGAGGCTAATTCAAGGGTCCCTGAAGACCCGGATTCTGACCCCAGTACCTACGTGTCAGAGAGAATGCGGATATTATAAGTCCCACAGAAGACATTTCTCTCCTCCATCTGGACCTGCTGAGTTTCCTGGTTCTGGTATGCGGTCCACAGGTTGTAGTCATTCTAACAAGGGAACACTTGGAGTCAAAGCACAGTGGCAACTTTACCCAGGGCCCCAAATATGCACCCCCTGAGGTCTTCCCTGGCCAGGACATAAGGGCCCAAGGACTCTGCCTCTTGGGGCTGTGGCTGCTACTACGTGCTGGTAGGGAGAGGTCAATGAGCAGGCACTAGAATCATCCACGACTTAGACAATGGTGAGTCAAGGGTCCTGACTCATCCTGCATCACTTCGTATCTTCTGTGTGTTCTGATTCCTTCCGTGAACTCTCGATATCGCCGACAGCTCAACTTTTCCAAAAATGAGCTCACGGAGGGTACGTTCACAAAATCGAGTCACAGGTGCCCTTCGACTGTTTTGCAGAAGTCCGGGCTTCATGTTTATATTACGTATACCTGACTCTACAAAGCGTACTCATGGGAACTCAAGGCGTAAGCAAAATCACAGCTACACTCTCCGTGCATTTGTGCCCCAAAGTCTGCACGTATATGCAACCTTCATTTCTCCTTACAGCTGCCTCGTAAAGTACATCATTTGCCCCACAAAGCATTCTCGTCATTTTACAGATGAGATATATCTGAGCCTCAGAGAGAGGAAATCAATTGTATCAGGTCTCAACAAGGGTATTTCCCTTCCCTTTCTAATAGTTCCTTCCTTCCTTCCCTCCCTCCTTCCCTCCTTTCTTCCCTCCTTCCTTCCTTCCTTCCTTCCTTCCTTCCCTCCCTCCCTCCCTCCCTCCCTCCCTCCTTCCTTCCTTCCTTCCTTCCTTCCTTCCTTCCTTCCTTCTTCTCTGTGCCTCCCTCCCTCCAACATGCACTTTCTGGACCACTGTGGTATGCCAGACATGCTAAGTTCTGGCACAGATGACTCAACTGGACTCTCACTCCTCTTTCCAGCCATTTCTAGAAGGAAATGACAACCATGCCAGCAGGAAACCCAAAAAACAAGGTGAGTTTATCATGAAAGCAAAAAAGACCACAACATCATGTTCGCATCTGGGAGTCCCCCCTGGGAACATCTCTCTTCCTACTTAGCCTTCTTCCCCATACCTGTAGACTCTTCCTTGGGATGCCCGCTTTTCCCAGCTCAATCTCCCTCTTGATCTTTAACCAAATAACGACGTCCACCTAGAAGTCTCTCCCCAGAATCTGTCAACCTGCCTCCCTTCCAGTGTCCAAGCAGCTCTGATATCCTGCCTTGAACTAATCAAGACGTCCTTGACGTCTCATGACCTGGGCTGGAATTCCTTGGCTCTCGTTCATCAACTAAGTTTTCAGAGCCTAGAAGCTGCATGGTGGAGTCACTGGAGGAAAAAAGACCCAGTTCAAATCCCAGCTCTACCACCGACCAGCTATGAGAACTTAGGTGACTTTTCTAGCATCATAGCCTTCGTTTCCACATCCATAAGTTGGGAGCAATGATATCCACTCGATCTACCGTGAAGATCAAGTGAACGACGTGTACAAAGCCCTGGGCACACCATTCTTGGCGCCCCGTTCAAGCTCAGTACCCATGGCAATCACCATCTCTCGGAGGCACTCCCCTCTACCTTTCCCTAGGAGACGCTTCGCTGCCTTGTCTTGCTACTTCACATGCTTTCTTCTGTTGACCACAGTGCTTTACCTGTTTCTCTCTCTTTTCTTAAATTATAGCATTCCTAAAACAGGGGCGCCTGGGTGGCTCAGTCGGTTAAGCGTCCAACTTGGCTCAGGTCATGATCTCACGGTTCGTGAGTTTGAGCCCCATGTCGGGCTCTGTGCTGACAGCTTGGAGCCCGGAGCCTGCTTCGGATTGTGTGTCTCCTTCTCTCTCTGCCCCTCCCCAACTTGTGCTCTGTCTCTCTATGTCTCTCAAAACATAAATAAATGTAAAAAAAAAAAAAAAAAAAAAAAGTATGAAATGAGTGAATGGGCCAACTCAAAGATTTCAAAAAAAAAAAAAAATGCGGGTCAAATTAAGTCCACAAATGTGTCTTCTTTGGCCCACACCTTTAAGAAAAACAAGAGCTGTCCCGTGATAATCCAGATTTCTAACTTCTTTTGAAATTCATACTACGCGGTTTCCTTATGAGAAGCTATGGTCTGGCCGTGGGGTTGGAAGTAAACGAAGAACCCTGAGAGGACAAGCAAATCCATCCGCACATCTAACAGCTGAGGAATTTAAGGCTGAAGGAGAGGAAGTCGCTTGCTGAAGGACACACAGCACACAACTCGGGTCTCCCTTAGGGAATGTCACCTCCCATATCCTATATCCACGTGCTATAGATCCTGTATGGTCCCATTTCCTGTACCCCTCACAGGAGGGCCGAGTCTGGACCCCAGATGCCACCGCAACCCACCTTCATTCTCAGTTTCCATTTCTGATTTTTCGCACGCATGCGTTTCCCATCATCTGTCATCTTAGGAACCGGGATAAGAAGCTTGTTGGCGTAATTAGGTTCGATTCCCCCCGTGTAGGACCCCTGAGGGAAAAAAAATAACGGGAAATGGCTACTATTCTTGGTCCTTCCTCTCCAAGAGGGGTGCTTGGCAAGATCTGAAAGATGGGTAAACTCTGGCGGAGGCCTGGCCGGTGAGGCCGGTAGCATGAGCGGATTGGCTTAAAGTGGATCCTGAATACCAAACACCCAGAGCCAGACCAGCAAGAAATGGCGAGCGGGTCTCAGCTTCCCAGAGGTATGGCCTGCCTCCCAATGCCTGACTCTTCTCGTCTTCTGCTATGGATCCCTGCTGGGAAAAACTCAAGCTACCAAGAGTCCACGATTTGGGGTAAGGCTTCGGGCAGGAAACAGAGATAAAAAATTCCGAAGACGGATACTACCCGCAAGACTTGCATTTTAACCTAAACACATACTTATTGGTCTCTGAAACATCTGTGCATCATATGAGACCGTTCCAGAAACGTACTCATGGCTTTCTTATTGCACATGCCACCAGATAGATCTCTGGGGGGGAACAAAATGCCCTGCTCTGTGACGTTTCAGAAAGACTCTGCCTCTCTCTTCCTGAGAGGTTTCTACACATGTCGTCCCTGCTAACGCACAGACAATGCGGGTGGCGATCAACGGGTCTGGACAAACAGGAAGTTACGGCTAAAGCCTACAAAGCAGCTAACGGGGAGCGGGAGGCCAGCTAAGGGTCCACCGAAGAGATCGGAAAGGTGCACTGTCAGGCCAACCTCAACGTGGAAATGAGGCTGGTTTCCGGATCAACCCCTCGCGGCCAGGAGGTACCTGCAAGAAGGCGATCTGGTTCTGAATGAAAGTATGCATGGAAAGATCCTTCTTGACCTGTTGGGCCAGCGCAGCCCAGTGCTGGCTCACAAAGGCACACCCGTTCAGGCTGTTTTTATCCAGCATACCTGGGGGGGGGAAAAAAAAAAGATGACGGACCTGGGAACCTCCCATCAGAGCCATGATGAAGAGTGTCTTGAGAAATCCCCCAATTCGCCCCAGCATACTTAGAATATACTTGGAGAGGTGGATGGGCAGGTGACGGATGAAGTCTCGGTATTTTCTGGCCCCAGAAGACAGGTCTCGGACCACATCCAAGTCAACCAACAGGTCGGAGGGGGCGCTCTCTGCCTTGGACCTGCCTGCTTTTCTGGAAAACAGCCGGTTCATCTCAGAAATACACTGGAGAGAACTCTTCCATTGTCCTTTGGAGGAAAGCCAGAGAACGGTGCAGGGTGGGGTTGTCTCTAATTCAGGCCAAGAGAAGCCCTCCCCAAACCCTCTCCCCAGAGATAGAGCTCATCATGGTCTACCCTTAGACTACTGGATTTTTGTCATTTCTTCTGCCAAAACGGAAACAAGACCTCCCAAACCAAATACACAAGGGCTTTGCAAGCCTTCCCAGTTCAAGAAGATGCCTATAGTGTATCAAACCCTGCCCGATTCAGGTGAAATGGCATTGTGTCTGGCACTTCCTTTAAGTTACCCCAAGAGGGGTGTCTGGGTGGCTCAGTCGGACTTCGACTCGGGTCATGATCTCGCGGTTTGTGGGTTCGAGCCCCGCGTCGGGCTCCGGGCTGACGGCTCAGAGCCTGGAGCCTGCTTCCGATTCTGTGTCTCCCTCTCTCTCTGCCCCTGCCCTCTCTCTCTCTCCCTCTCTTTCTCAAAAATAAATAAACGGGGGACTTCCCAGTCTCCTACCTATTGGCTTTCCTGCTACGGGCTGACTTACCAGTGTCGGATGGTCCGCCCCCCATATTTTCAAGCAACCCTTCTTTCCCTGGAGATCTGGACAAAGGGAAGGATGTGTTCTTGGTTCCGGCTGCCCGGCAGACCTGCGAGGTCTCAGACTGGTGGTGGTCTTTCCCGGGGAAGACAAACACATCACTGGCGGACTGACTGAGCCCTGAAAACCAAAAGGCCAAGACAAGGGTGCCCCTTAATGGGGTGTGTGGAGGAAAGGAGGTGGAGGAAAACAGTTTTCTTTCTACTGCCCTCTTTTCAATCCACACAAAATGGACCAAGCCGGTTATGTCCAGTTTTATCCGGGGGAGCCCCCGAGTTGCTATGCAAATATTGCAGGAAGCTCCTTGTTGGATTTTGCCGACCCACAACGCACAATGCACAATGCATCAGAGCCCCACATAAAGGAGAGAGAGTAAGAGAGCTGCGGGCAGAAGCTTGAAGTCAGACAACTTTTTCCTGCACCACTTACTTCATTTTCTTCAGCAAGAACTGCCCTTGAGCCAAATTAGAAAATTTAACTTCTGGGAGCGCCTGGGTGGCTCAGTCGGTTGAGCGTCCAACTCTGGCTCGCGTCATGATCTTGCAGTTCATGAGTTCGAGCCCCGCGTCGGGCTCTGTGCTGACAGCTCAGAGCCTGGAGCCTGCTTTGGATTCTGTGTCTCCCTCTCTCTCTGCCCCTGCCCACTCTCTCTCTCTGTCTCTTTCTCAAAAATAAATAAACATTAAAAAAAATTTTTTTAAGAAAATTTAATTTCTGGGTCACCTAGGTGGCTCAGTCGGTTAAGCGTCTGACTCTGGGTTTCGGCTGAGGTCGTGATCTCACGGTTTCGCGGGTTCGAGCCCCGCGTGTGCATGCGTGTGCATACATGTGTGTACGGGTGTGTGCGTGTGCGTGCGTGTGTGTGTGTGTGTGTGTGTACAAGCCAGGCCTTCTGGAGTCTGCGGGCTTCTAGCAGGAGCACCTCGAGATGGGACATGTTCAGTCAGGGAGGCCTGGTTTTCAAGTCCCTTTACTTGCCGCCTAGGCTGTGTCACTCAGATTCCCTGAGTGTTACTTCCCTAACACGCCGAAGAAACCCAGTGCCATGTATGGGAATCTAACTGTCCCCTGGGTCGTCTAGCTTTGAAACTCTTTTGGAACTCTTCCCAGGGATTCAGATGCAAGGTAAGGTTTGAGAACGCCTGCCCTACCCTTATTTGACCCTCTTGCTACCTGCAGGCTTGAACAGACACCATTTCAGGTTGGATTTTATGCAGGCGCAAGCAATATGGTGGAATGAATGGGAACGAGCCCTACATTTTGACCTCCTGGCCTGGTTTCTGTGCAGTGCAGACTGAAGGGCAGAACAATTCAGAAGCTTCCCCCTTACATCCCTCCCAAACCCCATCTAATCCCAAACCCACTAATGCCAGAGCCACACCAGCAATGAGTATTAGAGGCACGGGCCAGCCATAACTGGGCCTAAATCCCTTCCAAATGCCGGACAGTCAAAAGTTCTGTACTTCCTGGGGCGCCTGGGTGGTCAGTCGGTTGGGCGTCTGACTTCAGCTCAGGTCATGATCCCACGGTCCGTGAGTTCGAGCCCCGCGTCGGGCTCTGGGCTGACAGCTCGGAGCCTGGAGTCTGCTTCGGATCCTGTGTCTCCCTCTCTCTGTCCCTCCTGTGCACGTTCTCTCTCTCTCTCTCTCTCTCAAAAATAAATAAAACATAAAAAAAAAAAAAGTTCTGTACTTCCATAAAAAGCATTTGCATTTCATGCTTTTCTAGAAGGAAGTCACATCCTGCAATTTCTCCTTTGGCAAACGGGACCGCATGTCAGGACAAGGAGCTCTGTCCTGCGTTCTGGAAAACCTTAAGCTTGTCTACCTAAGCCTGTCCACACGTCTGGTTCCTTTACAGGCTCCTGACGTCTGGCTTCCTCACCTTTGGGGGCCCTCTGCTCTCCACCTGTGGCCTTGTTTACCTGCGACATTGCTCTGCTCTCTCAGGAACAGGACTCTGATGACATTGGCAGCAGAGAGCAGTAACTTGGGGTCACACATCTGGAACAGCAAGAGCGTGTAATTTGCCTTCGTCCAGTGGGTGCTGTTCCCGAACCAGTACAAAATCTCCCTCATCTTCTGTTCGACTGTTTTATCCAACATCTGGTTCAAGGAAGACCTGCCGATTTTCCCCTCCTTCTTGCTGAGGTTGATCCGGGACCGGCTGTAGGTGAAATCCTTCCCCTGCGTGGCCTGAAGGATGTTCTGGAAATAGTGTAACAAATACAAGCTATCCAACTGCTCCAGGATGCTGACCAGAAACCTCCTTTGGGGTATCTCACCGATCCTCCGGAACCACTGTTTGGTAGAGAAGATCTTCCAGGTGAGGACACATGTTTCACACTTCTGGCACACGGGGACAGAGCTGTTTCCCTTCTCACAGCGAAAATGGGGGGCATTCCTGAGCCTCAGTTCCAGGTTTTCCATGATCCTGAGATGCCCAGCGCATTTTATCCTTGTCCGTTTTCAGCCCCACCAAACACCACGGGAGCAGGAAGCAGCTGATGAATATCCCAGTTGAGCCTTTTCTAGTATAAACATTTCCCAGAGAAAAAGGTAAAACGCTGCGTCGGATGGAAAGCTTATGTCTCCCGGAAACTGCCGGTAGAAGCCTGGCTTTTTGTACTGACCTCCTAGGAAACATGGCTTTACCGTAAATCTCCTAAACCGGGCACTGCTTAGGTAGAGGCAGTTGCTGTATATTCTGAAAGAGCTGGGCATCTCATTTCTAGAACCACAAGAATCTGTGTTGGTCACATTTAAGTAACATATGGGCCCTTCTTAAAGGAGAAAATATATACTGTGGAGCCTGACATGAGGCTCGAATCCATGACCCTGGGATCATGACCTGAGCCAAAATCGAGTCAGATGCTCAACCGACTGAGCCACCCAGGCATCCCTGCCTTCATTTCCTAAACTCAGCATCGAACTGCAAACGCAAATGTTTAAAGGAAACTTGTTTGACTGCTTCAGAATGCCAACCAGAAACCTGGGCAGAGAAGCACTCCTTAGCGGAAAAGTTTCAGTTAACCTCAATCACATGCACACACACTTGTCTGGGACGCAGCACTATGACTGAACTCAAGGGGGTCCCCGCTTGGGTTGCATGAAATTGAACACAACCCAAGAAGTGTTTGAAAGCCGAGAACTTCTGATGAGTTGTTACAAGTAAGGAGACAGGGAGATAGCTCTCAGGGGACTGTGTCTCCCTGGGGTTAGGAAGGGAAGCTTTTATTCAGTGTGTTAGGGGCGGGGACAAGGAGCTTGCATATGCATTAAGGATTTATACATATTCCATTACTTAGGCGTTTCGGTTCAACTGCTCATGCCTAGGCTGTCCACGTGCCAGTGCATACATCATGTTCAAAAAATGGCAGAAAATTCCGCCCACAGGAGATCTGGGTAGTAGAACGAGCTACAGGTAACTTCAGGACAACTTGGGGGGGACAGAGCGGGACTTTTGTGCAGATCCTTAGCTCCAAACTGGCTCAGACTGGCTCACGTAAGGGCTATCAGGTAAAATACCTAGCAAGGGACTATCAGGGGGGAAAGAGCTAGCTGAGCGGCTCCTTGGCAGAAACTGCCGGTTCTGCAAAACAAAACTCACTCCTTCCCCACTTTTGTCCCTTCCCTCCCCTCCTTCCGCTGCTAGCTTTCAGCCCTCCGATTTGAGTACCTCCCCCTTGCATCCCAGCCAACAGAACAGCTGAGTGGTGAAGAGTGAGGGGTCTGGGGTCAGACTCCTGGGTTTGGACCCCAGCCCAGCTGCTTACTAGCTCTGGATACGCATGCACATTGCTTAATCCCCTATGCCTCAGTTTCCTCATCTGTAAAACAAAGAGGGTGATAGTTCTTACCACCCAGAATGGTTTTTTGAGGATTAAATGAGATACTATAGGCAAAGCACTTAGATGATCGCCTGTTACATAGGTCACCCTCAGTAAACGCTAACTATTGTCCTACTGCTGTCATCATCATGGTGGTCATTGGGACCACTGTTCTGGGCAGCCAAGCAAACAATGCCAGCTACTATGTTTATACGTGTGTATGTGCATACGTTGATGATGAGGGGGCGTGGGGCAAGCTGAGGCCAAAATACAGGCTGGCACCCCCACCCCCACCCCCTCCAGGT
The DNA here is from genome assembly GCF_028018385.1 of Neofelis nebulosa. Classification (NCBI taxonomy): domain Eukaryota; kingdom Metazoa; phylum Chordata; class Mammalia; order Carnivora; family Felidae; genus Neofelis; species Neofelis nebulosa. Next base: position 9,155,743 of record NC_080797.1, read on the forward strand.
GGAATGTGTGTCCGATATTCCTCGGACAAACCTGACCACCCAAGAACAAAGGGGCTCAAGTGCTTGCCACGGCAACGTGGGCAACTAAGGCAAATGAAAAATTAAATTTCCTTGCTGCCGACAGCCCATTGAGAAGTCCTTGAAACAGAGTGACCTGCCTCTGGGAGCTCAGCTTCCTGGATGACGACGCTTTGCTAGGGGCAAAAGGGAACCTTAGCTTAACTTACCCCAACCTCGAGGATCCTGTAAGTCTACTTCCTTTATCTTAACTCCCCCAAGATACATGCCATCATACTCCAAGCTTATGGCCCCCCGATATACATCTGAAGGGTCTCGTGACTGAGGTTTTATTAAACGGTAATAAATGCCATTTCCCTAGCAAGGGCTAGCCCCTCAAGCTGCTGGAAACCTTGCTTCCAAAATTCCTTAGAGACTTACCCTATCCCTGACCCCTCCCAACCTGAGGGTCTATAACGAGTTGCCCGTCACGACCCCATGCAGCTCTTCCTGCCCACGGGTCCTGTCCCCGTGCTGTAGTAAAATCACCTTTTTGCACCAAAGACGTCTCCAAGAATACTTTCTTGGCCATTGGCTCCAGACCACCCCACCATCACCCCCAAAACTTCATCGTTAAGATGCATGTAAAAAAAAAATAACGACTGTCGGGGCACCCGGGTGGCTCAATCGGTTGAGCATCTGACTTCAGCTCAGGTCATGGTCGCGAGTTTGAGCCCCGCATTGGGCTTGTTGCTGTGGGCAACAGAGCCCGCTTAGGATCCTCTGTCCCCTTCCCTCTGCCCCTCCCCCATTGGCACACACTCTCTCTCAAAAATAAACATTAAAATTTTTTTAAATGAGTACGTGTGTGCACAGTTTTTAAAAGAATAAGGACATGAAAATGGCAACCGTATTTCATGAGACCTTTACCCCTTGCTGTTGCTTATGATCCATTCAGGAGTGATGATGTGGGTCGTTGGACCCAACCCCTCTGAGTGCACGTCGTCCTAAGGTACCCAAAACAGAAGGCTTCTGCAGTCAGTTATGACCCAGAAAGAGACCAGGGGCTCATCAGGCCTTTCGAACATTCTGAGCAACAAAATCCCGTCTGCAAATCATATCTTCCGAAAAGCTCTATGTGTAACGTAGACAAAAGCGAAGTTACGTTAGCATAAATGTATAAGTTCCAAAGTTCACTTGTTAGCAAGGCAATTACGGACAGCAATGGGGCTCTTCGGATGAAGACAAAACCTTGAAACCTGAAGTTAAATATGACAGACACTGTCTTCCATCAGCTTTACAAGCCACAAAGTTTGATTAGCAGCTGCTCCGGGGATCCTAGAATCCATTAGAAAGACGTTTGGGAATCACTATTAAGTGCTGACGTATTCGGGCTGAGTATCTGCAAAGTGTCACAAAAGTTTCCACCAAAAAAATACCCACAAACACACACACACACACACACACACACACACACACACACACACTGTGTATGTGTAGATCTACATGCAGAGAAACAACAAATGTAACAAAATGCTAATAATCGGTGACTGTGGGTGAAGAGTATAGAAGAGTATACGAGCGTTCATTGTTCAGGTCTTTTAGTTTTCATGGGTTTGAAAATTTTCCAGAAAAATAAAGATATAATGCTAAGTTGGAAAAAATTACTGTAATAGACTATTCCCTGACGATTACCACCCAGCTCACCACTGCAGCCAAAATGTCCTTGCGAATGTTGGGCAGCCCAGAAAAGAGCTTCCAAGGCGCACGGAGACAATTCTGCTGCAGACAGTTCTAGGTTTCAAACGCTGATTCTGGTACGTAGGAGCTGTGTAATCTTGGGTAAGCTGCCTGGCCTCGCTGAGCCTCCGTTTCCCCACCTTACTGATGAGGATGGCAGAAATTAAGGCAAGTGGGGCGCCTGGGTGGCGCAGTCGGTTGAGCGTCCGACTTCAGCCAGGTCACGATCTCGCGGTCCGTGAGTTCGAGCCCCGCGTCGGGCTCTGGGCCGATGGCTCGGAGCCTGGAGCCTGTTTCCGATTCTGTGTCTCCCTCTCTCTCTGCCCCTCCCCCGTTCATGCTCTGTCTCTCTCTGTCCCAAAAATAAATAAAAAACGTTGAAAAAAAAATCTTTTTAAATAAAAAAAATTAAAAAAAAAAAAAGAAATTAAGGCAAGTAATTCGATTGGATCCAGATGCGTGAGACCAGTTAGCACTGCTCTTGTTGTTATAACTGTTATTTCCCTAGATTAAGCCAAAATGCTTGCAGTAACTGAGCATTTCTGGTGCCTACGTCTGGAGACCTGGCTCAGGTAGAGGAAGCCATTGGGTGTCATTGCCTGGGTTGGTGGCAGTGGCAGTCTGGCATTCGAGTCGGGGTTAGGGACAGGAATCGGGCTGGGAAGGAGATCCGATCAAACAGCCCAGCCTCTTCTATCTGAATCGATATCGGGAGAAAAGGTGAAAGCAGGATTAGCCTCTAAGCTATCAGGGAGGCCAGGAAGAACGAGTACCCCAGACATAGAGCGCTTGGGTATACGAGCGGGAGACTCACTACCCCCAGAACTGCTACAAACTGAAAGTGGCTTGCTTTGGTTTTTTTCTAAGTTTTATTTATTTAATTTTGAGAGAGAGAATGAGCAGGGGAGGGGCAGAGAGAGAGAGAGGGAGACAGAGGATCCGAACCGGGCTCTGTGCTAACAGCACGGTGCCCAGCGTGGGGGCTCGAACTCACGAAATGTGAGACCGTGACCTGCGCTGAAGTTGGAAGCTTAACCGACTGAGCCACCCAGGGGCCCCAAGGTAGCTTGTTTTTGAAGGTCCAAATAAATTAGGATTTTTTTTTTCCAAATAAATTAGGATTTTAATCTGTTTGGCTGGTCTACCTACTCAAGGAAGTGGTTTTATCCACCCAGTTCAGTCTTTATTCCCTGCTGAGGGTCAGCTGTGGCCCACGGGAGGGGCAGAGACCTGGGAGTCAGAGAGACTGGCTGGAAACCCATTGTTGCTTTTCACTAGCTGTCGTGGCCTTGAACAAGCTTCTCTGAGCCCCCGTTTTCTTATCTGTAGGAGACACACGATCGCCAATCCTGCAGGGTGTTGTACTGTGAGGATGACATTCCTTCAAGTAGGCGGGCATGGAAGTTGCTTCTGCGGCCTCTCCCTTACACTCACCATCACTACACACACACACACACACACACACACGCACGCACACACTCTCGCACGCATAGCATCTTACCTGGCTCACGCAGGGAGGTTAAGCCATTTGGGATCTGGTGTTAGAGTTGAGAAAGTGGCCGTGGTGGAGGGCAGGACAAGGTGGCCGGATGGGATAAGCCGAGGGTGGGGAGCTGGCACCAGTGGTAGCCAAAGAGGCAGGCAAATAGGTCTCATGGGAGGTGAGCCCCAGGAGAGGAAAACATTTCTCAAAGAAAGGCTTTGGAGCTGAGAAGTAAACCTGGAGGTTTCTCAAATACCCAGGCTACCAGCAGCCTGGAGGATTCATGCCAGTCCCCCCACTGTCCTTTCTGCCCTGTGTTACTCTGTTTCGTTCAAGATTCTGAGTAAACCAGGGGCGCCTGGGTGGCTCAGTCGGCTGAGCATCTGACTCTTGGTTTGGGCTCGGGTCGTGATCTCAGGTTCATGGGATCGAGCCCCGTGCGGGGTCTGTGCTGACAGCACGGAGCCTCTCTCTTTCCTTCTCTCTCTGCCCCTCCCCTGCTTGCGAGCTGTCTCTCTTTCAAAAATAAACAAATAAACATTTTTAAAAAAAGATTCGGATTCAACCCTTTTCCCCACGGCACCCCCAAACTCTACTTCCTTTCCCCACCCTCTCTCGCGGTTTGAAGAACCCCAGAAGGGGCCAGTTCTGCTGCCCTAACATTGCACCTGAGTCTCTGCTGGTTCCTGCCCCCCACAGCCACCTGTGGAGCTCAGCCAGCGGAAGCCAGGAAAGGACTCAGTACCAGTACCGAGTAGAAGGGTGTGGGATGAAACCCCACATCCCAGGCTGTGCTACATGCCCCTGGGCAATTCACACGACCTGCTCCCCTTCTGTTAAATGATCATACTTCTACCTAGCTCACAGGTGAGTGTCAGGGTCAAATGAATGTATTACTTGAAGGGCACTTTATGATGTATGAAGAGCTATACAAGTATTGTTATGATCAGAGAAAGTGGGAAAGCTGCCACCTTTTATCACCACCCCCCCCCCATCATGTGATGTTACAAAGTTAAAAAAGTCTTTGTTCCTGAGAAGTCAGTGAATTTCCAGGTTGCATGCTTGCCCTTTGACTTTGAAAAAAAGCGGGTGGAAAACAAGGACATTGACTAGACATGTTTTATTATCCGCAAGGGGGAGAACCCAGACAGCACAGAAAGTTCTAAACTTAGCCGAAATAGCTGAATTCCCAAGGAGACAGGGTTCGCCTGGGGCGGCCAAAAATGTCTTCCGGCTTGTACTAAAATGAGTAGGCACTCGCTGTTGGTATTTGGAGAGCAGAGCAGGTGAGGGAGAAGAGATGGAGGTAAACCAGTGGTCCTCAAACATACATATGCTTCAGAATCCCCTACAGGTCTTATTAAAGCAGATTGCTAGGCCCGGCCCCCAGAGTTTCTGATTTCTAAATCCAGGCTGGGAGCCTGAGAATTTGCATTTCCAGTAAGTTCCCGGATGGTACCGATGCTGCTGGTGGGGAAACCATACTTTAAGAATTCAAAATCTGTGGGGCGCCTGGGTGGCTCAGTCGGTTAAGCATCGGACTTCAGCTCAGGTCATGATCTCACCGTTCGTGAGTTCGAGCCCCGCGTCGGGCTCTGTGCTGACAGCTCAGAGCCTGGAGCCTGCTTCGGATTCTGTGTCTCCTTCTGTCTCTGCCCCTCCCCCACTTGTGCTCTGTCTGTCTCTCAAAAATAAATAAATGTAAAATTAAAAAATTTTTAAAAAAAGAATTCAAAATCTGTGAACATAACTTTGTTTTTAAAGTAAACACAGGGTCTCCTGCCTGGCTCAGTCAGTGGAACACGTGACTCTTGATCTGCGGTCTGTGAGTTCGAGCCCCGCGTGGGGCTCTGTGCTGACAGCTCAGAGCCTGGAGCCTGCTTTGGATTTTGTGTCCCCCTCTCTCTCTGCCCCTGCCCTGCTCATGCTCTGTCTCTCGCTGTCTCAGAAATGAATAAACATTAAAAAATAATAATAAATCAATAAATTTTTCAAAAGGGTAAAAGTAAAGACAAATCCTCAATTCTTTCCAAAGTTATTACTGTGTGTCCTTGACCAAGTTACATGGCCTCTCTGAGCCACCCGTGTTTTCCTCTTCATTCCATAAAATAGGGGACATATTATCTATCTCACAGGGCTGCAAAGATTAAATAAGAAATGGTATTCAAAGATAGTACTTGAGGGGAGCCTGGGTGGCTCAGTCAGTTAGGTGTCTGGCTCTCGATAATGGCTCAGGTCATGATCTCACGGTCCGTGAGTTCGAGCCCCACGTCGGGCTCTGGGCTGATGGCTCGGAGCCTGGAGCCTGTTTCCGATTCTGTGTCTCCCTCTCTCTCTGCCCCTCCCCCGTTCATGCTCTGTCTCTCTCTGTCCCAAAAATAAATTAAAAACGTTGAAAAAAAAAAAAATTTTTTTTTTTTTTAAGAGGCCGAGAACGCGGGGTTGCTATAACTCAAAGCACCTGAGATAGGGTAAGGGGTTCACTACAGTCTGACTGTAGCACCTTTAGTAGGGGCTTTGGAAAATTATTTTTTTATAAGCACTTTTTTCCCCAAGGAAACAGAGTCACAACATTAATTAACTTAGGGGAAAAGATTTTTAACCTCAAATGCCTGATCACTGCTATGCTGACCCTGAGCCCTTGTTGGATTACCTGTCTGCCCTCTTCTTTTCCAGAACCTGGTGGCCTCCCTTCGGGGAGACCGTGGATTTTCTCAGCAAGACCACAGACAAACCAGAAATAAAGATAAAGACTAAGCATGTCCCAGCACAGACTGGCCGGCCGGTCGTTCTACCTGAGCCATACACGGTGTCCCCTGCATGTGGATGTCAGCTACACACGATATGGTGACCCTCCTGCCCCACCACCACCGTGACGTGTGGAGGGAGGGGAGTCCTGCTCAAATCGGATGGACCTAGGAGAAGCAGGAAATGTGCAGGCTACTATTTCTTCCACTTGTGTCTTTGGCTAATGGGGCTGGAGTGGTGACCCCCGAAATGGGGACAGTTGGTTGTAGAGACGGGGACAAATCCGATAGATGGTCAGTCAACAACACAATTCAAAACTCAAGATGGCCTGAGAAAACATCACATTAGAAGCAGTACATCAGGCAAGGAAATGAGGGAGGAAATACTGCCTCGTCTCTTATTGTCTTGAATCGTGGATTACTGTTCAGCTCTTCAGATTCACTTTTCACTTCAATTTTTTTTTAAGTTTTTTTATTTTATTTTGTGAGAGACAGAGACAGGGCGAGTAGGGAGGGGGCAGAGAGAGAGGGAGACAGAGAGGGAGACAGAGCTGTCAGTGCAGAGCCTGACGTGGGGCTCGAACTCACAAAACCATGAGATCATGACCTGAGCTGAAACCAAGAGTTGGAGGCTTAACCAGGTGCCCGTTCACTTCCATGTTAAATCAACTTCTGTGATCCAAGGGTACAGCTGGTTATCTTCTGGGTCACTATATCTTAGTGCCCAGCCCAGCAGCTTGCATGTTATAAATATATAACATATATTTCAACATATATGTTGAATCAATTTGATTTGAGGACGGTCATTCCAAAAACATGCTGAACATGTTAAAGAAAGAAGGGTTCCACGAATGGGCCCAAATTTGTATCTTATCATTTCATCATGGATCTTGGGAGGATGTGGGAATTGACTCAGATTCCATAACATTCCTGGAAAAGAATGCCATGGGCACTTGAACCTAAAAAGTTGAGACAAGAATAAATTACGTAGAGGCTAAAATTGCATTCTGACCCTACGCTCACAAAAATGGTTTAGTAATGGAACAAAACAATCACGCACCAAAAGGAGCTCCTGATGAGTTCAGATTGTGTTTCCAAGTGCATCTACACAATGGAAGAGGAAATAAATGTAGGTAAATACGGAAGAGTACCCCACACTCACACAGCTTTGGGGAAATGACGGAATATAAAATAGGCCCCGTTTTTGTTTTTGTTTTTTTAATTTGTTTGTTTTAGGCAATTTCAGTTTGGGGACCAAGAGTAAGAAAAAAGATATACCCATCAGTTGAGGCAATGACAGAAAGAAAGTAGGTATTTCTAACACTCAGTTTTGCTTTGATCTTTTTTTTTTTTTTTTTGAGGGGGGGAGCAGAGGAAGGGCAGAAGGAGAAGGAAAGAGAGAACACTTAAGCAGTTTCCACACCCAGCGAGGAGCCAGAAGCAAGGCTTGATCTCACAACCCTGAGATCATGACCTGAGCCAAAATCAAGAGTCAGACGCTCAACTGACGGGAGCCACCCAGATGCCCCTGTTTTGATCTTTCATATCAAGAAGGGAGGTGTTGACACTGAAACTGAATGGACAAAGAGAGCTGGCTGGGAAATGAAGTTCGAGTTCCAAAGGGTTCCTTTATAAGAGCTCAAGCATTCTGACTTAAACAAATTACACCTCATGACCCTGACCCAGTTTACCGACGTGACCAAAAGCCAGGCAGTAACCTTCAAGACATTAAGAAAAGTGTAGAGGATGGGGACACGTAAAAGTGTCTTAATTTCTAAAGAGAAAAATAAGGTAGATTCTGGAAACAACACACTCATCCACTTGGATGTGAACTCACGGCAGAATCCTAAAGTGGTTTAATGAAGCAGTCGGTGAGCATTTAGAAAATAAAGCAGCCAATACCAACAAACCTCAGTGGTTCGGTAAAAACTGGCCAGGCGGATCTCGTTTTCTCTTTCGAGAGCATTGTGAGGCAGGTGAGCAAGGAAATGCAGACATGTCTTGATTTTTGCCACTGGGAAAGTCCTTCCAGGTGCCTGGTGGACAAAGGACTAAAAGTGGGCTTTAGAAGTTGGCTACAGCTGTATACAGTTCTCCCAAAACATAACTTATTGAATAACTAAACCCAAAAGGTATTGACCAGGGGCTGTGAGATTCCGTATTTCAGCCTTACCCTAATCAATATGGATCCACAAGATTAAGACTTCAGAAGAAAAGTTCACCAATTCCATGGGTGACACCAGGCTCGGAAGGAGTGCCAGCCTATGGGACGCAGAATCGTAAATCAAAGGTATCTCTGGAAGCAGCAATGATGCAACAATATTTTAAATTCAAATAAAAAATGAACTCAATAAATTCCAATTTTACAAAGTTTCGAAAATTCTCGAAAATTCTAATCCTCCGCTGTATAGATCCTTGGATACAAACATAGGACGGGGTCTCTGGAAACAAGTCAAGGGACCATCAGACTGTCAAAGAGGACGATAACTTGCCTTGACACAGGTCACAGGAAAAGACCCAGAAGTTATGAAGGAAAAGTGGGAAACGTAGGGTGAAAACAAACTTCCTTGGAGGACGTGCGTGAGAACTGCCTTCATACAGTTGAAGGTCTGTCCTCTGAATGAGAAATCAGACAAGTCCACATAGTCAAGGGGAGACCCCTCCTCGGAGGTCACAGGGACTAGGACTTGGACTCCATTAAAACATTTCTTCAGGGAGCACCTGGGTGGCTCAGTCGGTTAAGCGTCTATCTTGGGCTCAGGTTGTGATCTCGAAGTTCATGAGTTCCAGCCCCGCCCCGCACCGGGCTCTGTGCTGATGGCTCAGAGCCTGGAGCTGCTTCGGATTCTGTGTCTCCCTCTCTCTCTCTGCCCCTCCCCCACTCGCACTCTATCTCTCTCTCTCAAAAATAAATACGAAAAAAAAACTTTTTAAAGACATTTCTTCTAATCTTCACTATCCAAAACTACGACGAGCTGCTGTGTGAGGTAGTGAGGTCACTGCCACTACGCAGCTGAGTGGCCCAGCCAGACGGAGCAGATGCTAAGACACTGAAGGTTCGAGACACTCGGTGTCCATGCCGTGGAGTTCATCATGTGGCTTATTCCCTTCCCCACGATACCCACGATCTAATGAGGAGGGCAGCGCGGGGGACTGGTTAAAATCTCAGCACCGACCTGCCCAGGTTCGAGTCCCGGCTCTGCCACTTGCTCACCATGTGATCACAATGACTTTGAGCAAGTTAACTGACCACCACCCCCCCACCCCCGCCCGAACCACAGTTTCCCCATCTGCAAAAGAGGAGGATATGAGCTGCTGTGAAGGTTAAGTGAGTTCATAACGGCCACACGGTACCCAGAAGTGCAACACAGAGCTTGCGATCTATTCTGATTACTCTGCAGTCTTTTGGGATCACTCTGAAGGTTCCCGGCTACTGAATCTAGGCACCTGAGCGGACAGGAGAATATCACTAGAAGGTGAGAAAGAGGAGGCGGGTGCTTGGGGATTACTACAAACAGAGAGAAGGGAGCACAGCAGGGAGCAGGAGGGAGAAGCCAGAGACCTTTCTCCTCTGGTGGAGATTTCCATCCCCGGGCCACCCTTAAGACGCAAGCCGCTGTCCCGTCTTCTGTGGTCAGTGAGAGTCTGAGGGACGGAGGCTGGAGTCTAGGGAGCAGCCTGCACTGAAGTTGGCATTGGCTTCTCGGGCTCCTCTCCCAGATCCATGATCCGGATGGAGTTTTCCTTCTTGGAAAGCCAGAAGGCAGGGTAGACCGGCTCCGAAAACTTGCACTCAAACTTGTGAACCAGAGTCATGGCGTCAGACTCCACGCCGTAGAAGGACAGGATCCCTCCCGGAAAGTCGACGTAGATCCCCAGCCTCCGGAAAGGTCTGGCTTTCAGCGGGGTCTCCGTGTCACTGTGCCAGGCTGTGAACTCCTTCCCATTCCAGTGGAGGCTCCAGGAGAAGTCGTTCCCAGAAATGCAACCGTTGCGCTCATCCCCCTTCCGGTCGATGCCTCCGCAGGTGAGGCCAACATAGGTGCCCGCCCCGGAGGTCTCTACCTCAAAGTAGTACCTGTGCAGGTACAGGCTCTGCTGCGACAGCACCTGCCGCCAGTGCACGAACCTGCTGGGGAGGTCCGGGTAGGGATGCTCCCAGGGCGTGGTGTTGGTGACCTTGCGATTGTCCTCCTGCAGCCGGAGATACCTGTGTGCCGTGTCCGGGTCAAACGAGATGTCACATGCATCTGGGGAGATACAGAAGGGCAGGAACTGACGGCGGATTCGGACGGAACACTTCAAACCCAGCCAGCCTCCCAAGCAGGAGAAAACACCTCTCTCTGCCTCTCTGTTTACTGGGGCGACTGTCCAGCCCCCCACCCCACCCCCACCCCCCGACCCCCAGGAAAGACGTGGGCGAAAACCAAAACAGAAAGAACTCAAATCACTCCACTTCCTTCCTTTCTGAAGTTCAAATCGCCGGGCATTTGCTGTATTATTTGCTGAGCTGAATCAAGACACAAAATCCACGGATTCATTCACTGTCTCGGCCATTCATTCATTCATTCATTCATCCAACAAATACGTATCGAAGGCCACACTCTTCTTCCCGGTGTGGGCCAGGGCTGGTGGAAATACGCATTCACCCACCCACACGCGATTCTTTCGTTATGTACTTATTTGTTTATTTTTTAGATGTGCATTTATTTATTTTGAGAGAGAGAGAGCGAGCAGGGGAGGGGCAGAGAGTGAGGGAGACAGAAACCCAACGAGGCCCCACGCTGTCAGCACAGACCCTGACGTGGGGTTCGAGCCCATGAACCGTGAGATCATGACCGGGGCCAAAATCAAGCGTCAGATGCTTAACCCACTGAGCCACCCAGGTGCCCCTTTTCATTTTTTTTTTTTTAATTGACCAATATTTAGCCTGGTGATTGCTCAAACATTCCCTCAAACACATCCTCTCGCCAACCCCGGAGACTAAAGATAATAATGGCACCTCCCGGCGCCCAGTTGCTCAAGTCACGCTCAAGTTATTTTTGAAATGTCTCTGCCCCCATCCTCACCCCCCACCTGGCTCCTCCCTCCTCTCCACCCGCCCCCACCCACAGGCAGCATCAAGCCCTGTAGATCCCACTTCTGTCCAGCCCGCCGCTTCACCCCCGATCTAGTCCAGAACAGGCTCTTTGCCGGCCCCTCGGCCGTGACCCCCTTCCGGCCCTTCTCCACAACAGAGCTACAGGGTATGTTTCAGGGTACAGGCTAAGGTAAATCATGTCACCCCAGCTTAAAGACCTTTGATGGGGCCCTCTGCCCACAGAATAAAGCAGTGACCCCCTCACCCCCGCCTGCACAGCCACGCACGACTGGCCCTGGCCTGTGTCTCCAGCCGCATCTCCTGCCCTCTGCCCCTTGACTGCCACACTCCAGCCACCCTGACCTCAGAAGCACGCAACACTGAGCCCTTTAGCACAGACCATTTCCATCCGAGACATGATCATCGCCGACCCTGAGCCTAGGTCATTCCTACCGATCCTTTCAAATGGTAGCTAACGGTGCATGTCCTCAAAGAGGCCCTCTGTGACCATAATCTGGGGCAGATGACTCCCCATCACTTTCTCTCGGAGCACTCTGGCCGTTTAAACTTCATGATGCTCAACAAAATGTGTATAATCCATTTATTTGTGTGTTTGTTTCGTGCCCATCTTCCTTCTAGTCTATAAACTCCACATGTCACATGGGACTCTATCTTGGGCTCTTATATTTTCCAAGTGAATTAGCATATTCAAGTCTATTTAAATTCCAGGGACGCCTGGGTGGTTCAGTCGGTTAAGCACCCGACTCCTGATTTCCACTCAGATCATGATCTCATGGTTTCGGGGGATGGAGCCCCACGTCGGGCTCTGCGCTGACAGCTTGGACCCTGCTTGGGATTCTCTCTCTCTCTCTCTGTCTCTCTCTCTCTACCTCTCTTTCTCTGCCCCTCCCCTGCTTGCACTAGCTCTGGTTCTCTATCTCTCTCTCAAAAATAAATAAATCAGGGGCGCCTGGGTGGCGCAGTCGGTTAAGCGTCCGACTTCGGCCAGGTCACGATCTCGCGGTCCGTGAGTTCGAGCCCCGCGTCGGGCTCTGAGCTGATGGCTCGGAGCCTGTTTCTGATTCTGTGTCTCCCTCTCTTTCTGCCCGTCCCCCGTTCATGCTCTGTCTCTCTCTGTCCCAAAAATAAATAAAAAACGTTGAAAAAAAAAATTTAAAAAAAAAAAATAATAATAAATAAATAAATAAATAAATAAATCAACTTTTTTAAAAAAAAAAAAAAAAAGGGGAGTCATTTGGTAACTAACCAGGATCTTCAAAAGTGCCAAGGTCGTGAAAGACAAAGAAAAACTAAGGGACTGGACCCAGACTGGGAGAGACTAAGGAGGCATGGAAACATTTGTGATCCTGGATCAGACTATGGGCCAGAAAAAGGACACTGGTTGGAGCACTTGGTGAAACACTTGAATAAATTCTGTAGATGAGCTTATAGCAGCGTGCCAATGTCCGCTTCCTGGTTTCTGTCAACGCGCTGTAATTATACAAAGTGTTAACGTTTGGAGAAGCTGGATGAAAGGTAGACGGGAATTCTTTGTCCTATTTTTGCAACGTTTTTGTAAATTTGAAATTGCCTCAAACATGAAAAGTAAAAAAATAACTTTTTCATTAAATTGTTTATATGTCTCATTTAGGGATACACCTGGGGTTACGAGAACCTGAAACTTAATGAGAGATGGTGCTCTTGGGGCGCCTGGGGGGCTCCGTCGGTTAAGCGTCTGACTTCGGCTCAGGTCACAACCTCATGGGTTCGAGCCCCGCATCGGGCTCTGTGCTGACAGCTCGGAGCCTGGCGCCTTCTTTCGGATGCTGTGTCTCCCTCGCTCTCTGCCCCTCCCCCCCCTTGTGTGCGTGCTCTCGCTCTCCCTCTCAAAAATAAACATTAAAAAATTCTTTAAAAATTAAAAAAAAAATTTTTTAACCTTTATTTATTTTTGAGACAGAGAGAGACAGAGCATGACGGGGGAGGGGCAGAGAGAGAGGGAGACACAGAATCTGAAGCAGGCTCCAGGCTCGGAGCCATCAGCCCAGAGCCCGATGCGGGGCTCGAACCCACGGACCATGAGATCGTGACCTGAGTTGAAGTGGGACGCTTAACCGACTGAGCCACCCAGGCACCCCTAAAAATTTTTTAAAGAACAAAAGAGACAGATGGGGTTCGTGCTTCACCAGAGCATTACGCTGACGTCGATGAGCGGGGAAGAGGAAGCTGTTCACAACTTACACTGGAGGAACTGGTGTCGGGTGCTGGGCTCAGGTTTCGAGGTCCAGTGCTTGCGCTGGACCACGGCAGACACTTGAGTTCTGATATCATATTCCTCTAGAAAAATCAGAGGGTTATGAATGCACACCAGCCCAGGTGGTCAGGAGAACCTAAGAAGCAGGACTTCCCAGCCACTCTTCCCCGGGCTCCCTGGGGGAAGGACTGGACTCCAGTCATGTCAGAGAGAACTCTGCCCAATGGGCCACATTTCTCTCATGGGTGGAGCATCATACGCTGGAGAAAGATCCCAGACTGGCTTGGATTCCACTTAAAAGTACAGGCATTCACAACCTCAAAAACGCAAGCCAACTGCACGATGTAACTAACTCAACGTCTCTGGGCCTCAATCACAAGATAAAATCATCAAAGTAAGTGTCCATTGGCGACGTGGCCCGGCCAAAGGACGGCTTTGAAAATGAGACATCCCCCCTGATTTCCCCCGCTCTCCCCTGGCTGTCCCTCACCTTCCCCACCAACCGCTCTGAGAAACACTCATGCCACAGCCCACGGCCCGGACAGCTTCTCACCTTCCCTGGAGAAATCCTGGAGCTGGACCTTGTAGTTCTGTAGCAACTGGATTAAGTGACCAGTGGAGTCTGTGATGACCTTGCGGATGCCCGAGAGCTTATCCTTGAGTCCTATGTAAACACTCGGGAAGGGACCGTCCTCGGTGTTCTTAAACTTGCAGTACTCCTGCAGGTGAACAAAACATGGCAGAACGTGCCTTGATCTCTGCATTTCTTACACTGCTCTCATCACACCACCGGCTGCATCTGTAAAATGGGTTGATGGTAAGGTGCCCTGCAGAGAGCAAGTCTATGTAACATATCTAGCTCAGGACCTAACAACACAGAAGGTGTTTCTTTTTTAAACTGGGGAAGTGGGCTTTTAAAAATCAAGAGACACCGGGGCGCCTGGCTGGCTCTCTTGGTGGAGCATGAGACTCTTTGTCTCGGGGTTGTAGGTTTAGAGCCCTATGCGGGCTGTGGAGGTTACTTAAAAATAAAACTTTCAGGGGCGCCTGGGTGGCTCAGTCGATTAAGTGTCCGACTTCGGCTCAGGTCGTGATTTCGCGGTCCGTGAGTTCGAGCCCCGCGTCGGGCTCTGGGCTGATGGCTCGGAGCCTGGAGCCTGTTTCCGATTCTGTGTCTCCCTCTCGCTCTGCCCCTCCCCCGTTCATGCTCTGTCTCTCTCTGTCCCAAAAAATAAATAAAAAATAAAAAATAAAAAATAAAAATAAATCAGTGGGGGCAAAAATGGGTTATTCAACACATGCTGTCGTTTCAAACGGGTCGCAATTTGAAGAAGAAGTTGCCTTTCTACATAAATAACTTACACGCAAATATATTTCATGCATCTTAAAGTTTTTAAGTTAAAGTCCTACAAGGAGGAAAGAAAAAAGAAAAATTATGTCCTCTCTGGGGAAACTCGTGACATGAGAAGCCAAACATTCATTCCTATTTTCTTTGTTTTGATATTGGAAAGCAAAGGAACTGACAAAGACATTCTGTTAGTATTTTTGTCTTTCTCTACCTGCTTTTCTTTCTCATTAAAGGGTTAACTATTGTTGTCTTTGGGTGGAGGGAGCCTGGGTGATTGTTTCCTTTCATATTTTTCAAGAGTTTCTTTTTTTCCCACAACAAACATTTATATTTGTCGTAACTAGAGGGGAATTTTTTTCAAAAGTGCAATCAGTGGGGCACCTGGGTGGCTCAGTCAGTTGAGCATCTGACTTCGGCTCAGGTTATGATCTCGCGGTCCGTGAGTTCGAGCCCTGCATCCGGCTCTGTGCTGACAGCTCAGAGCCTGGAACCTGCTTTGGATTCTGTCTCTCTCTCTGTCCCTCCCCTTCTTACGCTCTCTCTCTCTCTCTCTCTCTCTCTCTCAAAAATAAACATTAAAAAATTTTAAAGAAAAATTATTTGGGGGCCCCTGGCTGGCTCTGTGGGTAGAGCATTTGACTCTTGATCTCAGGGTGGTGAGTTCGAGCCCCACATTGGCCATAGCGTTTACTGAAGAAAAACAAATCAAAAAAAAATTTTTTTTCAGTTATTTTTAGGGATATTAGACTAGAAGGAGCCTCGAAAGTTATTGACTCTGAGCTGATTATCTGGTAAATGAGGAATTTGAGACCCAGAAAAGTTAACTGACTTGGTTATACACTGCCCGCCTATCTAGTGACAGATCTGGGAGGATGGAATTTACACCCAGTCCCTGCAAGATGACATGTCCTCAGGTCTGGCCCTAATGGCATGTGGCTTAGCGAATACTGAGTGGCCCCGTGATGAAAGTCTCGTCTCCTCTGCCTGCCCGGCTTTCCTCAATCAACCAGCACACGCAGCCCCTCTCTGAAAGGCAAGAGGTCCCCAGCCTCACCCCTGCCGGGCATACTGATACCAGCTCACTCCTCTCTCATCTGAAATTCTCCACTGGTGGTGTTGGTGACTTCACGTAGAAGAACAAAGTTCTCTCGCAGTCAGATGCCTGCCTGGCCCCCCCGAGCCTCGTTTCCATCACTCTGTGCCCAGCAGCCCAGGCCCCTCCTTGTGAAAGCACCTCATTCCCCACATCAGTGGTGCTTTCTTTTTTGTTTTTTTAACTTTTTTTAATGTTTATTTATTTCTGAGACAGAGAGAGAGAGAGAGAGACAGAGCATGAGCCGGGGAGGGGTAGAGAGCAAGGGAGACACAGAATCAGAGGCAGGCCTCAGGCTCCGAGCCGTCGGCACAGAGCCCGACGCGGGGCTCGAACCCACGAACCGTGAGATCGTGACCTGAGCCCAAGTCGGTCGGTGGTGCTTTCTCAAACCTCCCTGCCTGACCACAGGCTGTTCTGTCTCTTTGGACATGACTTCGCTTCCATGCTAGTCTCCCACTCTGGGGAGTCTTCCTTTCCGCTCCTGCATTCCTGTTCTCTGCTAACACCTACTTCTCTCCGGTCCCACAGCGCCCCGTGCACCCCACTTATCGAAGAGCAGTTCTAGGGGCTCCCGGGTGTCTCGGTCGGTCGAGCACCAGACCCTTGGTTTAGGCTCAGGTCACGATCTCGCGCTTCGGGAGCTCCAGCCCCGCGTCAGGCTCCGCGCCTCCAGCACGGAACCTGCTTGGGATTCTCTCTCTCCTCCTCTCTGCCCCTTCTGCTCTCTCTCCTCTCTCTCTCTCTCTCTCTCTCTCTCAAAATAAAGAAATAAGTTTTAAAAAGAGTAGTTCTGGTCCCGCATTCCCCACATCTGGCACAGACCCAGCAGAGCGAGGGTGCTCCCTGGCACCAGGGATGGGCGCCTCGGGCCCCGCCCCCGCCCGCACCTCCAGGAAGAGGACGGTGTTACTGATGGAGGCGATGCTCTCCAGCTCCTGCCTCCTCCTCTCCATCTGTGCGCTCCTGTGCTCCAGATGCGTCCGGATGCCGCTGGCCTGGCTCAGCGCTCCTTGCTCCTTCTCCTCCAAGAAGAGCATCACGTCGGTCTGGGCCTTCCTCGCGGCAGCAAGCAGCTCCCCAAACTGCTCCTCGGCCACCGCCTTCACCTCCGACACCGACACCTGGCGAGGGAGGGGGCGGTGAAGAAGACGTTAGCAAGGCTTCGACTTTATCGAAGCTCCACACACAGAACCGTAAAGCCAAGCAACCCGCCACCTGGGGAGCAATTTTCTATAACAAAAGGCGGCCTCTGGGGCGCCTGGGTGGCTCAGTCGGTTAAGCGTCTGACTTTGGCTCAGGTCGTGATCTCGCGGTTCGTGGGTTCCAGCCCCGCGTCGGGCTCTGTGCTGACAGCTCGGAGCCCGGAGCCTGCTTCGGATTCTGTGTCTCCCTCTCTCTCTGCCCCTTCCCTGCTCGTGCTCTGTCTCTTTCTCTATGTCAAAAATGAATAAACACTTAAAAAAATTTTTTTTACGCAGCCTTGGGGCCCCTGGGTGTCTCAGTCGGTTAAGTATCTGACTTCAGGTCAAGTCGTGATTTCGCGGTTCGTGGGTTCGAGCCCCGTGTCGGGCTCTGTGCTGACAGCTCAGAGCCTCCTGGAGGCTGCTTCAGATTCTGTGTCTCCCTCTCTCTCTGCCCCTTCCCCGCCCGCATTCTGTCTATCTCCCTCTCAGACATAAATAAACATTAAAATAATTTTGTTAATAAAAAATAAAAAAAATTAAAAAGGCAGCCTTTTATTCTCATATGAATCCTAGGTTCCTGGGGAAAAAAAAAAGGATTTACTGTTCAGGGTGCAGGTACTTATGCACCATCATCTCTCTTACATTTGATGATCTCTGAGACCCGCCCCCGCCCCCCCCAAGCCCCCAGCTCTGACAGTCTGGGGTTACTGTTCAAGTTTCTGAAACTGATTTTCCTACCAGGGCAATGCATGCATACTTGAGAATTACATTTCTGGTGGCAAACTACTAGGTTGGCTTCTTTGTACAAGTCAGTAGCCTGAATTCGCTTTCTCAGGATTTCATTACGTCGGGTTAAACCGCCCGCTGAGCCCGTCAGAACCAAGAGCACATCCATCTAAGCTTGTGGTGTCTCCTCCAAGCACAAAATGGTTAGGGGGTTAGGCACGTGAGCACAGCAGGATGAGCATACGTGTATAGAACAGAATGTGACGTCCGAATAAAATACAGACCAAAGCCCCTGTGATGAACAGGAAGGGTTTGCACGACGGTATTTGTGTGTGTCTGCACGTGCCCTCTATCCTTCCAGAGGAGGAACAGCCTTTATAAAATGCCTTCAGTCAATATCGTGTTTCTAACCTCAATCCAAGTGTCAATTGTTCCTCGGCACCGGTGCTGACAGCCCCCTCTGATGCTGTCCCATTTCATCTCATTGCACAAACATGATCACCTTACTAAACTTCATCTAGCGGTCTTGGACACACTTTCCTTTGCTCCTATTCCCTTGACCTCACTCCACAGCCCAGAGCTCGTTCTCTGCCTGCCTGAGTCTCCCCCATTGTCCCCACCCACGCTGATCCCATCTGAGAGCAATCTGACCAACCCCTCCAGGTGCTCTTTTCTGTTTCTCCTCCTGAGAGCGAGAGTAAGGATGCTCCCTGGGCATCCACGGGGAGCCAAAACAGGTGCCTCAGCACTCAGTCCCCTGGCAGGGAAGATGGGGGGAGGGGAGGAGGAGAATAAGGGGGGGACTGGTAAGGAAAGGACTCCAAAAGGATGACGCCCTTGGCCCAGGGCATGTGGAAGCCTTAGGTTTGGAGGGAGATGGGGAGAAATGATGACACCAGGTAACAGGACCTCTGCTTGGACAGAGACCCTGCTTGGCCAAGACTCAGGTACACAGCCCACGGGAATGCCTAGTGGCAGCTGAATCTTTGATCTGATGGTGAAGGGAGGAGGGAGGAGGGGGAGGAGGGAGGAGGGGAAAGGAAGCAAGGGCCATCTTAAATTAACTAAGGGTGGGGAGCTGGGTAGAGCCTGTCTCTACACTGTCATTTTTATGCCAACTGCCCCATCATCTATTGGCTTCCTCCACATTGGAGCAGCTGAATGGAACTGGAAACAAATGAGCTGGTAATTGGGGCTAAGTAAGAAGGCAGATGGGGGGGGGGGGGCGCCTGGGTGGCTCAGTCGGTTGGGTGGCCGACTTTGGCTCAGGTCATGATCTCGTGGTCCGTGAGTTCGAGCCCCGCGTCGGGCTCTGGGCTGACAGCTCAGAGCCTGGAGCCTGTTTCGGATTCTGTGTCTCCCTCTCTCTGACCCTCCCCCATTCATGCTCTGTCTCTCTCTATCTCAAAAATAAATAAACATTAAAAAAAAATTTTTTTTTAAAAGAAGGCAGATGGGAAGGTCTTCTCCAAACTCAAGCACAGACTGGAAAGAGCCCGTGGAGAACAGCAGCTGTCACGTACGTGCCTGACATTAAGTTTGTCATCCCTGAAGCGTCCATTTATTTTTTTATGTTCATTTATTTATTTTTAAGGGAGAGAGA